>NW_006774564.1:902544-911252 GCF_000442215.2 Lipotes vexillifer | reverse complement strand
TTTTTCACTCTTTCCCTTGTCTTTCATGACCCTGACACTTTGGAAGAATACTAATCAGTAATTTTGTAGAATGCCCCTCAAATTGGATTTGTCTCATATTTTCTCATCATTGGAAAGAGTATTAGCCCAGCCTGCCATAATGAAACACCACAGACTGGGTGGTTTCAATAACAGATATCTATTTCTCTCAGTTTTGCAGGTTCAAAGTCCAAGAGCAAGGTTCCAGCCAATTCAGTTTCTAGTGTGAGCTCTCTTCCTCGTTTGCAGATGGCAGCATTCTCACTATGTCCTCATTTGATCTTCAGTGTGAGCATGCTGGCTCAGTGCATTTTGCTGGCAGGGGTGGTTGGAGGGGATCATTCTGAAGTCTCATAAAGACACTAATCCTATTGGATCAAAGTCCCATCCTTATGACTTCATTTAACCTTAATTACTTCCTTAGTTGCCCCATCTCCACACTGGGGGTTAGGGCCTCAATGTATGAATTTTAGAAGGGACACAAACATTCAGTCTATAACAGGTTTTGTATTTTTGGATAGACTACCACCTACAAAAATATCTTTATGCATCATATCAAGGGATTCATGATATTGATATGTCTTATTACTGGTGATATTTATCTTGATCATTTGGATAGGTTGGTGTCTGCTAGGCTTCTCCCCTATAAAGTTACTTTATTTCCCATCATAGTTAATAAGTATCTTTGGAGAGATGCTTTGAGACTGCAAATCCTGTTTCTCCTCAAACTTTTGCCCCCTCATTTTAGCATCCATTGGTGAATCTTGTCTGCAACAAGTATTACTAAGGTACTTACAATGATGATTCTCTATTTCCCCTTTCCATCTACATTTATTAATTGAAATTCAATTGTGAGGAAAAGCTGTCCCTTCTCCTTCACTTATGCATTTGATTTTTATATTTGAATAGACTCACTGGGTATATATTATTCTAGGGGCTAAACTCAAACACTGTTGCTGTTATTCACATTATTCCAGTTTTGGCCATAAGATGCTCCTTCAGATTAGCTCCTCTGTTTTGGGGTTGTTTTTTTTGTTTTTTTTTTTTTGCGGTACGCGGGCCTCTCACCGTTGTGGCCTCTCCCGTTGCGGAGCACAGGCTCCGGACGCGCAGGCTCAGCGGCCATGGCTCACGGGCCCAGACGCTCCGCGGCATGTGGGATCTTCCCGGACCGGGCACGAACCCGTGTCCCCTGCATCGGCAGGCGGACTCTCAACCACTGCGCCACCAGGGAAGCCCGCTCCTCTGTTTTTGATAAGCCTCCATCTTTGGGGGGAGAATTTCCTTACCTTCTGACATCACAAAATGTTTTAGGTTCACCTTGTATTTTCTTTGCTCCAGCCTGCCCTGAAATCAAATTATCTAAGGAACCCTGGTTCCTTATGTTAGAGAATCGTGTTTAGAAACCAAGATCTGGTGCTAAGTGTGCTCATTGTTCTGGAGTGTCACTGCCTCTAGGCCTTCTCATTGAATGAGTTAGTTAGGAAATATATGAATGTATACTAACCACCCCCCCATATATATATATATTTCTTTATCTGTCTGAATATATATCAAAAACCATGAATTTATACTGATGCCTCTTATTGTAGTCCAATACCACAGGGATTATTTTAGCCTTCTTCATTTCCTTATGTCTTTCTCCAACTGTAAGAAGCCTGTCTTTCACTATCTACAATATATGTACTTACTTTTCAATTCTAGTATACACACAAATGTAGTTTCAGGATTGCTAACTCATATCCCTGTGAGAAAAACATTTACTAACTAGATTACAGTGCTTAAGTCTTTAGCTTTGTGCTCACTGAAGATACTGCTTCTAAGTTACTTAGGTTAGTTGTTTCTTTTCCATCCCCTTAAGTATGGTCATGTTGTTCTTTCACAATATATTTACTTTCATTTGTTAGTATTTGCATTCCAGTTTGTGTTGTCATCATTTCCTGCTTGGTTTTAATCATTTGCTTATTTAGGGGTATGTGAAGAGTATGCAAGACATTAGTATGATTCTAAGAGCTCTACAAAAAGATATAATCAGAGAAATGTTACTCTACTTCATCCTTGCTAACCTGTTGCCATTCCCCTCTTCTTTCTATCCCTTTCCTTTAGGTATCAGTCTTGTTAGCTCTTGGTTTATCCTTCCTGTATTTTTTTTTGTACAAATGAACAGATGTTTGTGTATTTTCTTATAGCTCTTCTTTCTTATATGAAGGGTAGCATGCTATAAATACTCTTTTGTGCTTTGCTATTTCTCATTTTATAGTATGTCTTAGAAATCACTTCATATCAGTTCATAAAGCTCTTCCTCATTCCACTGTGTATACATATCATGGTTTCTTCAACCACTTTCCTATGAATGGGTATTTAGGTTGTTTCCAATACTTTGCAATTAAAAACAATATTGTAATTAATATTTCTGTATATATATTTTAATATTGTTGGAGGTATATCTTCAGGATAGAGTCTTAGAAACAGAATTGCTGGCCCCATTGGTTGAAAGGTAAATACATATGTAATTTTGTTAGACACCACCAAATTTCCCTCCAGAAAAATCGTACCAATTTGTATTCCCATCGGCAACGTATAAACAAGTCTATTTCTTCACAGTCTTGCCAAAATAATGTTTCCACATTCATAAATATTTTCCATTCTGACCAATGAAAAATGCTGAGTGGTGTTAATTTGCATTTACCCAATTTCCAGTGAATTTGAATATTTTTCATGTTTGAAGGTCATTATTATATCTTTTATCATAAATTGTTCATATAGTTTTCCCATTTTTCTATTCTGTTTTTTGCCCTTTCCCCCTTATTACTTATACTTTTAACAAAATTACTTGGCTATCGTGATAAATAAAGGTTGTAGGAGGACACTGATGGAAGCAGGGAGCCAGTTAGTTGGTGGTTTCAATAATCCAAATGAGAGATAATGCAAGGTTGTCACAGTAGAGGTGGTAAATAATGATCAGATTCCAGGTAAATGAAGAAAATTTCCTAACAGACTAGGGCATGAGAAAAAGAAAAATCAAGGTTTACTCCAAGTGTGTGCACTTGAGCAAGTGGAAGCCTGAATTTGTCATTAACTGAGATAGAGAAGATCTTGGTTGAGGCAAATTGTGGGTGTGGATAATTAGAACCTAGGTTTGGCCTGTGTTAATTTTGAGATGCCCATTGGACTTCTAAATAGAAATGTCAAGAAGGTGGTTTGATACACGATGTTGAAGTTCAGAGAAGAGTTCCTGAATATGGATGGTAATTTGATCCATGAGAACTAGATGAGACTATCATGACTGAATATAGGTATAAAATAAAAGGCATACAAGGACTGAGCTGTATGTAACTCCAATATTATGGACCATGGAGAAGGGAAGGAATCAACCAGAGACTAAGGAGCAACCAATAAGGTAGTAGGAAATCAAGAATATGGTGTCTTGGTAGCAGAGTGAAGAACAAATTTCAATGACAGACTTATAAAAAGTGTCAAATGCTACTGACAGGTCAAATAAGATAAAGACTAAGAACTGACCGTTAGATTTAGCAATATGTTGATTGTTGAAGACCTTGAGAAAAACAGGTTTAGTGGAGTGGTAAAGACAAAACCCTAACTTGAGAGCATTTCAGAATGAGAAGTAGGAGTTTGAGACCATCAGTATAAACAAATTTTGAGAATTTTGCTATAAAGAATTCAAGCCACATTTCCATACCATGGAATTTATTATCAGAAGAAATGTGGTGCTTGATGATTCCATGAGCAGCAAAGCCTTAATAGTAAGAGAAGCAGAAAACATCAAAAGGAGAAGGTAAGAAAATGAAGTGAAATGAAAATGGATGCAACATGTCTGTTAGGATGATTTTAGTTGAATTTATTTTATTTAACAAACATTGATACACTGCTATGTGTCAAGCACTATTCAAGGATTTATAAATACAATTCATTCAATAATCTTCCAATCCTCAAAATTCATTTGAGATAGCCCTTTTTCCAACCTTTAAATGTACTCTGACATGAGCCCACCATTTTAACTTCTGTTTATACTGTTTCCCTAAATGAAGTTTTCCAGACCTATGACTTCAAATAATATCTATTTACTGATAGCCTTTAACTATGTATCTCCTAGCCCCCAAATTTAATGTTTTAGCTTGATGGGAAAGTGAATTTTTAATATTTTAGTTTGTATTTTCAATTTTCCCACAATGGACATGTACTGATTCTTTTATAAAATGTTTAAAATTTTTTCAAAGGAAGTAATAATTCATGAACTTATATTCCCACTGATAGATAAATTAAGACTGACAATTGACCACTGCATCTAGCAACATGGAAGTCACTGGTGTCCTTAACAAGATCCATTTTGGTGGAGTAGGGGGAGAAAAATCTGCCTGGAATAGTTTGGCAGTTCCTCAATGAGTTAGGGTATGACCAGCAATTACACTCCTAGGTATATACCCAAGAGACTTGAAAACATTATGTCCACACCAAAACATGTACCCAAACGTTCAGAGCAACACAGCAACATAACATCCTAGTAGCCAAATGTGTACACAACCCAAATGTCCATAGACAAATAAATGATAAAGTGTGTTATATCCATACAGTGGAATATTACTCAGCAATTAAAAAAGAATTACGTACTAGTACATGCCACAACACAGATGAAACTTGAAAACATTAAGCTAAGTGAAGTAAACCAGTCACAAAGGGACATATATTGAATGATTCATTCCATGCGTATGAATATCCCAAACAGGCAAATTTATAGAGACAGAAAGTGTTGGTGGTTGCCAACGGCTGGGGGAAGGAGGGTCTGGGGAGTGACTGCTAATGGGTATGAGGTTTTTTTGGGGGTAATGAAAATGTTCTAATTAGATCATGTTGATGGTTGCACAACTCTGTGAATATAACCACCACTGAGTTGTACACTTCAAAAGGGTGAACTTTATGATATACAAATTATCTTAATAAAGCTGTTACAAAAAGATAAGAGAATCTAGCTGATGCTCAGTTTGCATTTGTTCTACTCCTTCTCAGTATTTTCTGACTTACTGCTTTCTATTTTGTTGCCAATGTCCAGGTTTTATTTGACAGACCCTACTTCCAGGAATTTGTTAATCATTTAAAAAAAAATAACCCTTTCCTCCCCCTTAATCCCCATCTCTACACCATTCTCCAACTCGCCAAATCAAAGATAACCAGATAGGAAAATGTCTGCCTCTATAATGAAAAACTACACTTTACCATTTAAAAAAGTATTAAATGTGGCCATGTTCATATTTACTTTTCACACAATCCAAGTCACATATGTACATATTCCCCCCACACACAAAAAAAGGAACCGTTTGTCTAGGAATAATAACATATCACTTTAAGCAAACAATACACTATATGGCCTGAATTCTAAAACCCATTTTGTATTATATGAAACTACTTTGTAAAGGTTACAAAACAAATGTCCCTCACTCTTGAGAAATGTTTGAATTTTTAAATAATGCTGCTATAATACATTTTCTTTCATGAAATTTTTAAAAAACTTACAACAATGGTGAGTAGAATGTATCATTTTATGGGTAAAGAGACATATAGATATACAAGCCCATTGGAAAAGCTAAGTTTAGAGCTGATTTACTCTGTTGGATTGTATAATTTTAAAAGTACACAATAATTACCTATTGTTGGAATAACATCTGAGCAATTTAGCTAAATGTACAAACAATAACAAATATTCAAACTTGGGGAATTCAAGCTAAAGTAATAGAAAAATAGAAAACTTTTCCTTCCAAAAAAAGGTATCTAGACAAAGATTCAGATACCCCATGAGATTATTTACAAAAGTCATATAATCAACCTTTTCTGTATTACTTAAATAAAATTTTATAATCAACTGATGAAAAGACAAGTTTAACATTCAAAGACACTTTCAGAATGCATCTATAATTAACTTAATGCAAAAGTATATGAAAAAACACAGCTATTTCACTGGTCTTTACGTATAGCAACATTTTATTATTTTTGGTTCATCTTCTTACGCATTTCTTCAAGAGCTGCTTCTTTTTCTCTCAGCACCTGCTTAAGTCTTCGTATTTTTTCATCTCTAATGGTTTCTTCTAACTCTGGTGGTGTCATGGGGAAAATATCTTCAGTATAATTTTTATTGAAGGAATGGCTTTGCTCAAAAGCTGTATTTGAACTCAGTGTGCCTTTCTCTTCGTTCCCATGGGTACAGTGTTCTACCTCAGATCTCTTTTCTTCCCTGATTTTGTTGCGGCCTCTGAGAATGTTATGGTGTGATACATTTGAAGTTGGTAAAATACTGCTAACGAGTTGGGAACTGGTGACATTAGTTCCTCCATTTACAGTTGTGTTATAAACACTCTCGGTTCTTCTCTTCTTTGTGTGATCCATCTTCTTATTGGTTTTTGCTTTTCTTTTCTTATCAAAACCCTGTTGCAATGTTGAGTAAGATTCCAAAAGAAAAACAAAATATTATTGCTGAATAGTGTGCTCTCGAATTTAACAAAGTTTGCAGATACAAATATTTAGCCATTAAATTCAACTCAACAAAATATAATTCACATATTCCTGCTTAAGTCAAATATTAGAAGCTATATTTATCTACTATGAAAACTTAACAACCATTTGTGAAGAGCGTAAGAAATAGAATTTATTTATTTATTTTTTCCTCTGCAGAGTAGGCACATAGGGAAGATTAGCACTGGGAAAGGTTGACCGGTTTCAGATCTGAAGTTCAGGATATTATACAATAATGAAATATTTATAAGTAGAATGACAGTAAGCAAAGTTATAGGGATTTTATTTTCATCATTATTGTGTAGATTTCTTAAGATGTTTAAATTAAAGTAATACTGCAGTGAGTATCTGCATGCTTATATTTTCCCTGCATTTCTGTCATTTCTTTTCTTTTCTTTTTCTTTTTTATTTTTTTTGGCCATGCCATGTGGCTTGTGGGATCTTAGTTCCCTGACCAGGAATTGAACTTGGACCCTCAGCAGTGAGAGCTCGGAGTCCTAATCACTAGACTGGTAGGGAATTCCCTAAAGCAACATTTTTAATTAACTGGGGATGCATTTTTACCTGTGCATATATGGTTCTTCTTAACACTGTTTTAGTATAATACATATACATGCAAATTTGGTAACAACGATCATTCATATTAATGCACAAGACTAAAAAAAAAAATCAAGAAAATTAATACATTCATATATCTTTGGAGTACCTACAAAGGACACTTTAAAATCTATTACCTGTTTTCTCCCTTCCTCCTTCACTATAAACTCTGTCTCTTTGTAAGTATCACTTTTCACCAAACAGCTAAAGGAATCAAAACCTCCTCCAGAGCCCAAATGGTGAGGAATCCGAGTAAGGCACACGCTCAAATCTTTAGTGAGACCAAATATCTTTCTAAGTTCAGCATCATTGTTCAAATGTGATGCCTTATTGCTTCTTCCTTGGGAATTGTTCTTGTCATTTCTTTCTTGAGTAACTTTTTCTAATGTTGATGCCATCTCATTCTGGATCTGGAAATAGGAAAAGAAACACACAAACAATACTGCCAATTACTTAAGCTATTTTATCAGACTAGCAACTAAGTGATTACCTCATCTTACTTAAAATGCTATGCTTTAAAGTCCTAAATGATTGGATAGTATTACTCTTGCCTTACCACCCACACCTGAAAAGCTGAACTTAACTAAGCAAAACCAAAATGTTCTCCTAAAATTTTACTTTCTCGTACTAGGAAAGTAACAGGTAGTTAATTCTCAAACAAATGAAATGAGAATACAGAGTAATGACAAGTTAAAAATAATCAATATAACATCATGTTGGCAATTGTCATCTTTTGGAAAACTCTTATAGGTTTAATCAATCTTGTACTTAATCAGAATTTACCTCCTTACATCTCTGGAGTTCACTGAATTCTGTACTGAAGGGGAGAAATACTGAACATTATTAAGTAGACCTCTAAGAAGGAAAATGTGGGTACAAATATTTAGTGATTACACATACACATATCTTAAGTAGAACAGAAGGATAACTATGTGGATATGTTGAGTAATTGAATGATTCAGAAAGAAGGACTAAAAAGAGGAACATGAGATTTGTATACTAAAAACACAAAAAACAACCAAACAACCCAATCAAGATATTGATAAATTCTTTTTCCACAAATGACTGAAAGGTATTAATTAGCCATGTCCTGCCCCTTCTACCGTCTACCTAAAAAAGTTGCCAGATATCTCCCTACCACCACAAAACAAACAAACAAATCCCAGCACTGCTCTGTGCATATTAATCTCTTCATATACTAAAAGTAAGCTCTTAAGTATATATGTATGCATGTATATGTATTTATGTGTACAAAGATAAGTATGTGTGTGTATATATATATATGTATACACACACACACACAATTTTACTAAGCTTTGAATTCACCTTATCCTTCTCCAACTCTTCTAAATCTTGTTGCTCTGTGATTTGTTTGTTTAATTTTGCTTTGAAGACTTGGCATGCCAAATGATTCTAGAGAAAAATACTGCTTCAGCTCTATTACACTCCTCAAACATTTCATTCAGATGAAAGCTTTGACTCAATTAAGCATTCATGTGTGTATGGTATGTGTGTGATGAAGAGGAGGATGGGAGAGGAGGGAAAGAGAGGGATCATAGATAACTAACTTT
>NW_006774564.1:886614-902500 GCF_000442215.2 Lipotes vexillifer | reverse complement strand
GGGAAAGAGAGGTATCATAGATAACTAACTTTGAGAATTAAGAAAGAAAAATTTTCTATATACATAGATAAAAAGAACACCCTAACATGGGAAAATTACCTTTGGTTCTTGGTCTCTGAAAACACACTGTTGTGAAGTAACAGTTGTTGCATCAACAGAGGAACTTATTTTCTCTATGCTGTGGATGATATTTCCTTTTCTGGGGGAATTTTGTCCTGTACTAAATCCATCTGGAAAGTCTGGCTTTGAGAATAAAGTCTTACTCTGCTTTAAGTAGTTAATTGATTGGTTCATACTATGTGGGTTTGGGGTAGAAAGAGATGGTTTCTCCACTTTCTTATTCTTCTCTGCCCTTAGATTGGCCATGGAAGCAAGCTGGGTATTTGAAAGTGATTTTGTCTCCATCTGGGAAGATTTACTTTTAGCCAAAACAATATTTACAACCTCTCTGGATATTTCTGTGACTGGACTTGAACTTACTATCTGTGATGTATCTTTTCTTGGTGGAATATCAGGAGAAACAGAATTCTCTTGGTCAATTTGTGACGGCAAAACATCTGTCCCCTTTTTAGCCAATAGATAGACTTTCCCATTAAACATAACCAAAGCATTATCTTTAATAGGCATACTTTTGGATTGTGTCCCACTAGGACTGATGGTACTCAATGGTGGCATATTTACAGTATTATCTCCCAAACTTTTCCTATCTACAAAAGTTTTTAAAATCTTTGAAGCCACATTATTTGAAGATTTAACAGGAACAAGAGATGGAGTGCAAGGCTGTAGATTCTCTTGAAAAATCCATTTCACTGGAGCAGCTTGAGAATGCTGACCACCTTTTAATTGTGTCTCTTTAGCAACATTCATTGGAATCTGTGTGGTATTTAGTATCATTGGCTTTGCTATTTCTGTAACAGGTTTTGGGTAAATGTTTTGAAAGTTCTTGGTAACTACATTTTTCACTGTATTTACAGGAGATACAAAAATAACAGTTGGTATTTGGGAGGCCTCAACTGTTCCTGAGGTACTTGTGGTTGCAGCTGCAAGTATCTTTTGCTGAACTGAAGGAGGCAATGAAGACGCTGGTACAGATTTCACTTCAGCATGGGCTGGAATCTGTAAATGATGCCCAGAAGGCAAAACCGGAGACTTCACAGTCATTGGAAGACTCTGGGTATTTACTAAAATATAAGATGAATCATTTTGTGTTGAGGAGGGAGAAACAGCAAACGTTTGCATGGTGAGTCCATCAATTTTCACACCATGACTCTGAACTTTAGAAACTGATGAGGTAAAATTTTCAGTTCCCACAGAAGTAACTCTAACTTTTTCTGCTGTGTCTACTGTTCTTGTAAGAAAATAGTTTGAAGAACTGGCTGGCTGAAAAATGGGCAATTGAACTGATGCACTTGTGGAAGAGCTGGAAATCTGAGTCTGAAAAGTAACTTGAACTGGATTTCCTGTATTCCCTTTCAAAGCATCAGACATGACTGTAGATTGAACTAGTGGTATAAGATTTCCAGAGGAATTAGGAATTGGAAGTAATTGCAGAAGATTTTTTCCATCCGAGCCAATCGTCTGAACTACTTGGTACATGCAGCCTGAAACACTTAAAAGAACATCGAGTAAATAAATACAACATACTACATGGTATATACATTTTATTTAAAAACAAGTATTTGCAAATACTATGTTTTAAAAATAAAAATTTATAAAATATAATAACGTAAGTATGTAATTTGTCACTTTGAGTTTTCAAAGTGAAATACTGCAAAAGAAAGAGTTTGAAGATGTAGAAGAGATAAAGATATGGTCAGCTTTGATATAGATCTCCTCACATGATTAGGCAATGGGTATAAGACATTAGCATTTATTCCTAAAAGTAGACTTTTCTAAGTTTTACCCTGTATAAAATTTCAGCTACTAGAATATGCTCCTCTTAAACTATTAGCATCCTTCCTTCTTTTCCTTAAATTCTTTCCTCTAGTCTTTCTCCTTTATTATTATTGACCAGGATTCTTATTTTACCTCCATTTACGCTTATTCTACTTCCCTCACTTTTTTCTCCCCCTACCCAATCTGTTCTGTATTCTTCCTACTGATAATGACAAGTTCTACTGTCAGCCATTCTTTGGCTTAAGGCATCTCTTAAGATGATACCTTAGTTTGCCACATTTCTGGAGACTAAACTGAGTTACTCATGTAGGAACCAGTTTCTTCTTTGATTTATTGTTCCAGCATGTTTGATGTTTGGTGTTAAATAGCTCTTGGTATGGCAATTACTCATATTAGTTCCAATTGTCAGTCAACCCATATTTATAATAGCAACATCATTTCAGCTGAATGGTTTTCAGTGAATGTGGAATACACTGGAAGTCAATAATATTTTTAACTTAGCCTATTTTGATTCTATTAAAAGTTATCAGCTATTACTTAGCACAGATTATCTGATTTTTTTTAAAAAATCCAATAGTAATCTGTATCTGTTTGTATAATCAATTATTTGTAGATTACTTAAATGCAGACACCTCAAGTTAAACCTGAAACCATCCTTCAGTTCTTGGAAAATACTAAACCCTCATGGGACTCAGGGTAGTCACACATGCTACTTATTCTTCACCCACCCATATACTCAACTCTCAACATACATGATACTTCCCAGAAGATACATTCTCTGGCCACCTTAACTACCGTTGCTCTTCCTTCACAGGTAATAATATTATACCTGTTAGTTTCCTTCATGGTACATATCATAAGTTGTCATCATATATTAATGGATTTTTTCCACTGGTCTACATATTGTATCTCATACTAAATTCCAGCAATATGGGTACAGAGTCCATGTCCTATAGACCCAATATGGCCTTACATGGCTAAGATTAAATGAAAAAAATTTAAGAATGAAAAATAATAATAATTAGAATTCTCAGTAGTGTAAAGGTGTGTTTTTCTGCCTTTAGGTGTTTTTAAAGCTTCAGGTATTAATACAAATCAAAACCAAAAATTCTATGCATCCTAGGAAGCACTGGATTTAGTTTTACCTTTCTGCAACCCCAAATAACATAATTATATCCTTATAAATATTTAAAAGTTTTCTGGCCCTTTGATAGCACTTCAAAATGTTATATTTACTTTCAATAAATTAAAGTTAATCTCTAAAGAAGTATGAACATAAAAAGTATGAATTCTTGCTTTGACAGCTTGAAGAAGAAAACCCACCTTCACCTCCTCCCTATCCCCCAAAAAGCAAATATAAACTGGATCAGAACTTAATTTATTAAACCAAAATTTACTGAGTGTCTGTTATGGTTTAGGCACCAGACTCAGTTATGTAGCTCAGTAAGCCACAGCCTGGGGCCAAGTCTGGCCCTCTCCCTGTTTTTGTATAGTACACAAGCTAAGAATGGTCTTTATATTTTAATTTAAAAAAATCACAAAAATAAAATTTTGTGATATATGAAAATTATGAGTTTCAAAACTCTGTATCCATAAACAAAGTTTTATTAGTACACAGTCACACACATTTTTTTATGTATTGTACATGGCTGCTTTCTGCTGCAACAACAGAGTTAAGTAGTTGCAGCAAAGATCACATGGCCTATAAAGCCTAAACATTTACTATCTGGTCCTTTACAGAAAATGTTTGCTAGCCTCTAAGCTAGTTCAACCCACAATCCCTAAAAGAACTTAAAATGCTGGGTACACGGACATGTAAATAGGCAATTTTTATTGAGATAAATGATGTACTTGGAAGAGTACAAAAATGCTCACTCCTTTTCTTTAAACATTTTCTTCCCAAGGTTTCCTAGATATGACATACTTCTATCCCTGTAGTGACTCCTCAGTCTTCTTTGCCAACTCATCCTGCTTGAATCAACCTTAAAATGCTGGAATTCACCAAAGCTTAGAGTAAATTCTTCTCTTCTTACTCTGTCAGCTTTCCTCCAGATGATTTATTTTATATGCATGATTTCAACTAAACTACCATTTATATATCAACAATTCAAATAGTTATATCTTAGCTCCTTTGAGATTCAGGCTTATATGTCCAACTTCCCTCTTGACATTTCCATTCAGAATCTCAAACGCACCTAAAACTCAACATGGTCTTTTCCAGTGTTTTTCCTTCAGTAAATGGCATCCGAACTATCTTAGATGCCTAAATCTGAACAAGTAATTCCAACTTTCTTACCATCTGTATTCAACCTATCACAAAATCCTGTTGATATTAACTCCTAAATTTCTCTCGATCTATTCAATCGTTTACAAATCAATTGTTCCCACTCTAGTCCATCTCTGGCTTGGTCTATTATGGTAGCTTCATAACTGGCCTTTTCTTCAGTCTACCATCTCCTCTTCAGATTACTCAGCACTCTAACGCTAGCCCTTCCCAGCTTAAAACATTTCATCAGCTTCCACTTTCTTTGAGTGGTAGAAAGAAAATCAAGAGATTCTGATGCAATGGAAGCCAAAGGAAGAGTGAGTTTCAAAAAAATTGGGCAATTCTATTGAAAGTTTCTGAGAGGCCAAAGAGGATGCAGGTTAAAAATGTATACTGGAATTAAGGGCATGAGGATCACTGATGGCTTTAAAAGAGCAGTTTGGTGAGGAAAGAAGTTGGTAGGAGTGAATATGAAGAAAGAATATGAAGACAACAAGGATAGACAACTCTTTTATGAACTTTGACTGTAAGAGGAAGAGAAAAACTGGAAAGCAGCTGGAAATTAAATGGGGTCAAAGAAAAGATCTTTTTTTTTTAATGTTAGGTGAACAGAGCATAAATGCTCATGTGAGTCAACGAAAGGAAGAGACTGGTAATAAAGGAGAAAAAGGGGTAATTAATAATGTAAAGTTTGAAAAGGAGGTAGGAAATTGAGACCATAAGACAGTTGAAGGGACTGAACCTTAAAGAGAGCTGGAGAAGTATGTCTTTTCATCGCAACTGGAAGAGAGGTTAGGTGCATCTGCAGGTAAATTTAAAGCTTTGGCATTAGAAGTTTGAGGTAATTCTGATCTAGTGGCTTTTACTTGCACTATGAAATAAGGACATGACATCATTTGCTAAGAAGAGCAAAAACAGGGAGAGATTTTAGGATAATCAAAAAGATTTGAAACAGTCTTTGTGAAAAAATAAGCTGACCTCAGAAAATATGAGTCATCAGGCAGTGTTGATGGCCCAGGGAGATAGGTAATGATCATGCATTCATAGTAATACCAAACTGTGCTCATGAGAGTCTCCTTGTTTCACCAGGTACAGGCAGAGAAAGTAAATCACCGAGTTCATCCAAGATTGGGGTGGCTTCAGAAGGGTATAACAAAAATCAAAGAGGAGCAAAAGATTTTAGGGTACTGAAAAAAATTACCAAATGATGAAATACAGAATCTATACTAGACGGGAAGGAAATGAGAACATAAAAGGCTAATGTATAGGGAGAAAATAAAGGGAATGGACTGAGGGCCAGATAAATAACAGTCAGAGTGGGAATACTTAAACAACTAAGCTAAAATATAGGAACTGGTGTTTGGACAGCAGGATGCCTAAATCAAGAATTTTGTAGATGCAGCAATTTCATCTGATAACAAGAACTACAGAAGTGGATAGCTGGTGATAGAATGGAGAAAACACTGAGGAAAAAGATCTTTGTACTGAAAGACCAGGTGACAAAGAGGTTATCCATACAGAAGCTAAAGTTATGTAGGATTAGAGAGAAGATTGGGATGTGGGTGCCAAGTTCAGTGACAGAAAGTTAGTAGATGGTGTTAATGAACCATAATTAGGACCATCTACCAACTTTCTGTCACTGATATGGCAAAAAGTTGTCCTGAAGCCCACTGTCTTCTGCAATCTATTTTCTTTCCCATTATTCTACAACACCTTATTCTCAAAGATTATGAAATATGTCCGCACAGTTAAATCTGGCTTTACTCTATACTCATTCCCTAGGTGCTCTCTGCTGAAATTAACACTGGTGGCTAATTATCCCTCCATCTTGAACCTCTTTCTACTACGATTTCCATTGTGTACAATATTTCTTGTCTTTCCTAATGTTGCCTTTCTTATTCATTTTCTGCATTTTAAGTATCCAACTATGACTTCCCAAAGTACAGTTCTTGACCCTGTTTTTTCTTTAACACATTCTTCCTTTGTAAATCAACCATACTTCAATAAAAAAATAAAATTTAAAAAAGGTATTCTTCCTTAAAGACTGCACCAAGGTAATAGTTCAAAGCTTCAACTATTACCTTCAACTATCTCTTCTGCAATGATGACTCTCACGTTATATCCTTTTATTCTATCCCCTAATATTGACCTCAATTCCATATTTGTGATGTCTGACCAAACATTTTCACTTTTAATACCATTACTTTAAAGTTAAAATTACTCTGTACTGAAAACTACTAGTCTATTTTACTATCCAGTCATGTGTCAGCACTACTGTTTTCCAGGTCACTTAGGTCTTAAATCACCTCGTAATCTCTATCTTTACCACCCTCTTTATTCACCTTTAATTCACCCATAGTACTTTGTATAGATGCTTACAAAGGATAAACATTCAATAAATGTACACTGAATGAATCACCAAGTCTATAAAATTTGTTTTTTTTCTTTTTTACAGCTCTTACTCATATTCTCTTTCTTCACCTTTGCCACTTCTACTTGCTAGATCAGACCTGCATCACCTTGTATCTAGTCCTCATTATCTCATTCCTATGTTTGGCTCTGACTTTTAAACTAGTTTTTCTGACTGTGGCCATTATCATTATGTATCTCTGGCAGACTAAATCATTGTTTTCATCCTGTTACCTCCTTGCTCAAAGTTTCAGTAATTCATCATTGCCAATTCAGCCTGACATGAAAATCATCTACAATCTAGCCCCAACCAATCTCTACAATAGTACCACCTAGAACATCTCAGCATAAAATCTCTGGTCCTACCAGAAAGGTCTCTACTATTCTGGATTGTCTCATGTACATTATTTACTCTAAGTATTCTTTAAGGATTTTTTTTCTTCTCTAACAATTTAAAACATAGTTATAAACTGAGGATCAATCCATCTTCTCCATGAAATATCTGCTAGTCACTCAAACTCATATTAATTTCTTCCAAGTTGGAATCCCTAAAGCACTCTCATTGGTGCCACTAATGCTAGGAGTTACATAATGCCTTCTATATGGCCTTTGATCTATTAGTTAATTTTTAAAAATGAGTAAAGTATTTTTTTCCTCAGTGAGCTTGAAACCCCTTATGGTCAGAGACTATATCATTTATTTTGTAACTGTTCTTCCAATACCAAGCACAGTAGGCCCTCAAAAAATTATATAAAAAATAAGGCAGCTCTTTCAAATATTTCAAATATATTGAAATGTCTCAATACCTTTATTGTTTAGTCTCATTTAGTTTATGTACTTCATTTGTCAGTAACACCTGGCTAACACATTAGAAGCTTCAACAGAGCAGAACACACGCTTTTATAATTAATTATTTGCATGGGGCAAACACATTTTAATTGGCATATTAGTTAAACAAATCACACAGAATTCTGATGCTTCATTCACATACTTTATTATATGGCCCCTATATTTCCGCTTTATAAAAACATTTATATTGCACAAACTCTTTTCAAATCTAATCACGGATTTTTCCTCTCTTCTTCACTTCCCCTCCAAAAAAGGGAAGGAAAATACAGTTTCTTCTATGTCAGTATATCAGTAGAGATTCATACAATCTACAAGAGACCATAAATTCCTTAAGGGTAGGTTATTCTATTCATATCTATATTCTCTACACCTAATAGAGCAACTGGCATACTGTAGACAATATTGGCTGAATTGACTCCTACAAGCTCTGATTTTTAAAAAGTCTGTGATTTCCTAGTAACAAATGGAATGAGTTCTAAAAATTAAACTGAAATGCAGAATGCTAAGGAAAGAAGTGATAAATCAGGGTGAAATTCATACTTCTTCAATCAATGTATATATTTTTCAGCTATAGAAGAGATCTTCCACTTAACATACTAAAACCCTATAAAGATTCTGTTTTCTTAAAGATCATATTCTGTTAGCTAAGGTTAGAACTAAAACTAAAACCAGACTTTGCATCCCACACTCTGGTTAGGTCACTTAAAAGAAGAGTAATCAACATGCTAATTACTTTAAACCAACTAGGATTTGAACTGAGAAACTACACTGGAAAACTAATACAGTTTAAGACTTTAAAAGAGAACACAGGAATACATTAGAAAGATTATGGGCTTCTAATCCTGGCTCTTCCAATTATTAGTTGATTGACTTTGGTAAATTTACTTAACCTCTTTGAATCTTTCTTCATTTGTAAAGGTTTGCTATAACTTGTTGGTATTCTAATAAGCTCCCAATATATGCTAGATATCATCTTCCACTAAAATATATAATTGGTGTCCAATAACAAGTAAATGAATCAGGTAATCTTTTGAAAATGTGAGAAATTTAATAAAAGATATATTAAACATACTTATTATATAACTTCTGACATTTTTGACTATTCTAATTTTGAGTGAAGCATTTACAGATTAGATATGGAATGATAAAAATTTTGCAGGTTACTGAACATTTCGTAGATAATTTTGCAAAATTTTCAACTGCTAAGAGATTTTCTTCCATCTTACTCTCTCTAATTCAACATTATGTACATACATAACATACACAAGTACATAATGTAATAATATATGAGATAATATTTACCATATAATATTATATACATAATAGATATGTTATTGTAAACAGGTGTCATTAACTCTAACCCTAATAAACAGTCCAACAAGGTAGGTATTGCCATTCCTATTTTATAGTTGACAAAATGAAGAGTTAGTAATATTAAATAACTTATTCAGAGACATGCTTTCTTGGGCAATCCCATGCATTTTCTTCTATTTACTTTAGCATAACCCTAATATAACAGGGTCCCAAAAATTCATGAATAAACTGAGAGATTAATGAGAAATAGATTTGTTAGCCTTATGGTATGTATGTCTTTCTCTCTCTCTCTGCCTCTTGTACACATACACACACACACACACACACACACACACACACACACACACAAATCACAAAAGCTAAGATAATAACACACTGTACAAACTAAATGCACACTGAACTGACAATGAAACGTTGTCTCTCTAACCAAACCAAGCCCCCTGCTGAGGACACCCATTTTAGCTCCCTATTTAAGAACAAAGGGTCAAAGGCAGATAGAAGCCAACTGTCTATCACTCTCTATTTTCAGCTCTGACCCTGCCTGAGTTTCAGATTCAAATATCTCACTGATTGCTTTCTTGGTGTGTTCCTCACCTCAATTAATTTACCAATATCTACCCAGAAAATTGGCACCATAATTGATCCACTTTTCTTCATGCCAATTCACTGACAAGGTCTGCCTATTTTCCTTTCTATATTTCTTTGAATCCAACCCTTGCTCTACATTAGCTAGTGCAGGCTTTCAGAATATCTGAAAGGACAACTGAAATAGAATCCTTATATGCCTGACCCCTCACCCCCAAATCCACACTGCCATCAGTTACCTAAAACGACACCTGACCATGACAGTTATTTTCTTAAAATCCTCTGAAGGCTCTCCAACAGATGAAGTCTAATCTTTTCAGCAAACCCTTAAGAGCTCTCTATTTATCCCACTTATTACTAGTAATAAGTCATACTGCTGCTTTTTGTTTTTTAATCAATTCCCTCTTCCTGGCATAGCCTGCATTCATCTTTAATTGGATAGCTGATACTTACATTCCCCAACTCAGCCACTCCAGAAACCTTTCCTACAATTCCCTTTCTGTATGCCCTCACAGCATCATCCTGTGCATAACACTATTAAAAAGTGTATTACATCATATCCACCTCTAGACTTAAGGTTTTTCATGGGCATGGCCCATATCCTACTCTTTAGTCAGTCTCTCCATTTAGCAGTCTGTCACATAGCAGGCACTCAGTGAACGTTTTTTAACCAAATGTTTGAATGATACAGATAATAAGTGGTGACCTAGAATATGAACCTAGGTCTCTGTAACTCTACCTTGTTTCTGTAACTCTACCAAGGTCTTTGTAACTCTACTGTACCATTCTGACTCCTGCTTTGCTCTTTGCATATGAAGTCCAAATCTAAATAAACTTAATGTTTACCGTCACAAATATGTTCCAGATTTTTCCTTTGTACTATAAGATTAAATTTGGGTTTTACATTTTATGCACTGATGAAGAGATACTTTTTAAACAATAAACATTCTGTATTACATTACTGAAAAACTTTACAGCAGGAAAGAAGTAACTCAAGAAAAATTCAAGTACCTACAGAAAATAATAAAATCATAGTCATTTTAAACTTATGAAAAAAATGATTTTGTACCATCAAAATATAAGAAAATATAAGAAATATAAGAAAATGAAGCTTCCAATAAACTAAAGAGATGACATTAATCCAACTATTTGCAAAAGTATATTTGGACATCATGCAGATTGTTACTTATTAAAAAGAATAGAATCAAATATGCAATCAATAACCAAAGTAAATGTCAAACAGTTTCAGAAAGGCATCTTGTAAATGTCTGAAGTATGTGATTTAAAATCTAGAGGATTTGAAGAAATAAATGCATTCAAAAATGATAAAAAAAATAATGCATAAACCAATGAGTTAATGAACTCCAGATAACTGATGAATGTAACTAAAACAGAATTCAACTTGTAATGTTTTAAAAATATAGATAGCCAAAAGAAGCAGAAACTGGATAATAGAGTTAAATTACACAATACACAAAAAATAAGGTTCTTACTCTATCTAATTTCTGATATTGAAAAAGAATGCAATCCTGAAACAAATTGTGTTAAATTAGGGTAAATCAGATGTTATCAAATATCCAGTACTAAAACAAGATAGAAGAAATGAACAATCATTAAAGACTAATTCTATTTTTGCATATCTATACAGGGCACTACCTCTGCCTTCCCCCTCAACTTCCACCAAAAATAAGCCAACAAAAAACATACATGCACAAAAGCTGGCTCTTGTTAAGATCTGAAATACAATGGTTCTTTCTTGGCAGTTCTTCCATATGGTTTTAGCTCAACACCTTTGGTGACCATTTCTCTTTAGAATATTATGCATACTTTTTTAAAGTGTTTATTACAATTAGGTTTTATAGCTATTTGTAACTACCTACTTCCTCGGCTAAAATTTGTACAGAAGTAAAGTTGTATCCTTACGATAATAATAATAGCTAACATTTAAATAATGCTTTTCTATTTTTCCTACACTAAGTATTTTAGTATATTCATTCTTTTAATCCTTAAAATACCTCTAGGTCTCTTGGCCTCACAAATAGTAACTAGCAAAGCTAGCATTAAACCTAGTGAGCCCGATTTTCTTCAATTAAAAATGCTCTTCCATGATTTTTACATCTCCATTTCCATGCTTTCTTCTTCACATTTTCCTTCTGCAGGGACTCGTTAACTTTCTTCTCGCCACTTATTATATACCCACAAACCATAGAGAGTACAACTTAAAATATTCTACCTTAGCAAACAATTTTGTTCCAGTTTTATTTCTTCTTGATTAATTTGAGCTTAAAAAAACCACTGAGTTAGTGATAAACTATTGTCTAAATTTACAAATAAGTGTCTAAGAAATACTAGAATCTCCCCCTGACAAACGTAGTTCCTCTACATAAACATCCAATTCGAGACGACATTCTCATTACACCTGCTTCGAATATGCTGTTCGAAGGGATTAACTTTACATGATAATTTCTCTATCTTCACTTTTCTTTATCTTCAAATAAAGCTATTATTCGAAATTTAAAAAATTCGATTCCCTTATTCCAGAACAATTTTTCGGTTTCTATATTCATATACTCTTATCAATTACACAATAATATGTCCTTCCCTTCTCACTAACTCTCTTAAATTACAGCTATTTTCCCTGAAGGTCCAGCGCCACCTGAGCTGCACTTGCTAATCCGCGCGGATTGCTGCGTGTTTTTCTGAGAGTGCGCGAGAATCTTCCAGAAGATTTTGCTCACACAGGCGCGCCGGCCATGTTGATTTTCCTCTCCCGTGGAGATCTACTCTGTCAGCCTATGAAACTTCAGACGCTGGAGTCCTGCGGAGCCAGGGCAGAGGCTGACTGCGTCAGGCTCTGAAGAGGTTTTACGTTTCCGACAGGGATGTGCTCTAAGGGCTCTAAGTGCCAAACTGCCGCGCACTTCCCCTGGAGTGCTCACCCAGCGGGATCAAAGGCATCTGAATTGCAGAACGTCAGGAAACGACGGCCGACTCGACATCCTGCTAAGAGACGGGCGAGGTGCGGCCATGTCGAGGGAGATTCGAAACCGGTACTTACCAGTGCGAGGCGTTGCCTGACTTTTCCTCTGTAGGTTTCAGGAAGACCCTCTGTAGGTTATTGGACATTTTAGAGGAGTGGAAGGGACCAGTACATCCAGGAAAGGGGGCAGTGTCGGGGCCGAGGTCCTCCAAGTGGCGAGAACCAGACCGAGAGAATGTAGGGATGGAGTTGCCCCGTAGCAGATCAGAGGGGTTAGAAGCTGAAAGGAGAGCGACGGCGGGCTCTCGAGAGGGCGTATCCTCAGGCTTCGGATGGAGGCGGCACAGCCACCAGAAACCGGAAGAATCGAAGAGGCTGACGGGGCGGGTCCGTCCCTAACCTCTGAGAAAACAGCCCTGAGTCTCCGCCTCCTCAGCGCCTAGGACATCGCTCCAGAGTCACCGGGAATCAGCGCGGGAGGCGTGGCCTTAGTGGCGCCGCCCCTATCGGTGCCGGGTCAGTGGTGAAGACCAAGCCAGACGGGCTCGGCCAACCCCGCCCACCAAGGCCGCCAGCGAGAGCAAAGCTCAGCCTAGCAGCTTCCGGTATCGCCACATCCGGTCGCCAAGGTGAATGGCTCGCTAACGCCCCGCCCTTATGCTGCAATCCAATCGCAGGTGATGTTTGCTGTCTCTTCTTCCGGATTAAGTAACGAATCGCCAAAGAAAATTCTCCAGATACCTACGCAAAATAAAATGTTTCCGGGGTCAATCGCAAAGTTTCTGCCTTTGTATTCGCCGCTAGTGTAAGTTTCCTCTCCCGCTAGTGTAAGTTTCCTCTCCCGCCAGTGCTTTAAAAGACATCGGAGGGCCCTCTTGAAGCCATATGCGCTCCTGGCGTGAGAAAATTTTAGACGCCTGCCTGTGGCAAGCGCCTGTATTATTGCTACTTCCTGAGGGTTTCTTGGGTTTTTTCGTTTCTTGAAGCTTTGCCTCGAGATTTAACCTAATCTCTCTCTCCACCCCACCCTTAATCCTCGCTCGAAATTACTTATTGTCATATAGTTAACTACTTGATTCTCTAAAAGTTTAATTCCCCATATAGACTTACTTTTTGGCGTCTTTATTTGGATCTCCAGAGAAAAACTTTGCGGAAGTCTCTTGATTCCCGCTGTTAAAATCTCTTATCTGAGGAACAGGTTAAGTCTCTGGCTTCAGCTGGGACTAGAAGGAAGTTGTGGGAGGAGTGGTTTAGGAGATCCAGTTTTATCAGCTAGAGGCAGTAAAAATAAACTGGCTCAAATTTAGGAGATTGACGTATGGTAGCCAAGTTAAAATGTTCATTTTGTTTTTTTAAAAATGCTGGGTACTTATTCTCCTAACTCCTTAATCAGCTAGTACTGATGAAAGATCTTGATGTTCTGATACAGAAAGTAATACTTTTTAACTACTGTTCATTCTTTGTTAAAGGTTAATTTTAGCGATGTCGAATCCTGTGTGTGTAACTGGCATTTATCTTTCAGTCAAATATTTCCCATACTAAAGAGGGGGCAGAGTGGTGAGCCCTTAATACTGTCTTGGTTCTGATCATCATCCTATCTGTGAAAGCAAAACTACTTGAACGAGTTGCCTATTCTTGGCTTGTTAAATTTTCTCACCATTCATTTCTTAACTTTGCAGTTTGGCTTCACCTCATATCCATCAGCACTTCTAATAAATGAAACTCATTGTCACAGATTGGGTTCCCTGGGAAGCAGACTCTTGAGATGGACTTTGGTGTGCCTGAAGTTTATTAGGGATCAGTATCTGTAGAAGGGAAGAAAAGGGAGCAAAACTCGGCAGAGGGAGACGTTGGGTTGTGATGCCCAGTCTCAACAAAGGCCTTAGACTATCCCACATAGAGCTCTAAAATTAAGATGATCCTTTTTTTTTTTTTTTTTTAAGATGAACTTCTGAAGTTTTCCCCAGTGGGATGCAGGCTTTGCCAAGAAAGGGTGCATGACCTTAGGCAAGGATGATCTCCTTAGCCAAAGTAATTCCTCAAGGAGGCTGATAGCTGAGGCATGTCTGCTGGCAGCACTCCAGTAACTGGCAGAATAAGACCTTCATTTCGCAAGGGAGGTCTGGGAGATGCATCAGAGTGTCCACTGTACTCATTAAACCACTCATTTAGCTGTTTCAATTGATACTATTTATCACAAATAGTATAAAGATTTGTTCAAATCTTTATTCTGCAGCGCTGTTAATTAATTCTTCTTGATGCCATTGGTAATATACTTTCTTGGATTTCCTCCTACATTTTTATGCACTCTTTTTCAGTTTCTTTTGAAGGTTTATCCCTCACTTAGACATTAAACAGAAGAGTCCCTTAAATCTTGATGATTGATCCTCTTATTTTCTCAAACTATCCTGTCTCCTCAAGTGATTTCAACCATGCCTGTGGTTTCAATGACCACCTCTAGCCATTTTTATACTAACCAAACACATAATACTACATGCCAAGTACTATTCTAAGTGCTTTACAAATATTAACTTTACTCTTAACAACTAGTAAAAAATATTACATTCAGATGAAGAAACTGATGCACAGAGAATAGCATAACAGCAGAGATAAAGGGAAGAGAGACCAAAAAGAAATTAGAGCATATTAAAATATAGTTCTTGTTAGCTAAAAGAGTGACAAATTTAAGCAACAACTGACAGATACGAATAGATTAATGAGTCAACAAATGTAGAGGATTATTTTACACACGTACATCTCTGAGAAATTAATAGTTGAAGCAGAGGAAAGATAGGCATAGATATCAAAATTTTAAACAATACAGTAAACCAGGTTGAGACTTCAGATGGTAAATAATCCACTTATTGGATAGTTCATATTATTTTTGAGCAATATAGAATATGTATAAAAATAATGTGATAGGCTACAAAGGAAGCTCTACTAGTGCTGAAGGATTAATTCTCTACATACTATGTTTTCTAACCATAAATTGATTAAAATTAGCTATCCAGATAATTAAGAATAGCTTTAAGACATATTTAGAAACTGAATAAACTATTACTAAATTACCCTTGGGTTAAAGATGAAATCATAATGGAAATTAAGTGATTTAAACACATTTGTCATAAAATAAGAATGTTTAAACACACATGAGTTAAGCATCCAATTTAGAAGTATTTTAAAAAGCAAGAGAGAATACCAAAGGAAACAAGAATAAGTAAGTGAAGTATATAACAACAAAAATAATGCAGTAAATTAAAAAACCATAAGCTGGTTCTTTGATAAAATCAATAATAGAGATAGACCTTTAGCGAGATTAATCAAGCAAAAAAAGAGGAAAGATGCAAGTAAGAAAATACAGAATGAAAAGGATAAATAACTATAAATACAGCAGAGATTTTTCTTTGCAAGTATTATACATAACAATTATAATACAACATTTGCTGAATCCTGCTACAATGATGAACTACTATGGGCTGCCGGTTCCTTTCTCTAAATTGTAAAAGGGAAACATATATTCTAAGAACTAAGAAATTTTAAAAACTCCTGAGGGAGCTGAAGCCTCTCTTAAAATGAATGTGTAGGGA
>NW_006774564.1:861502-886505 GCF_000442215.2 Lipotes vexillifer | reverse complement strand
GTAGGGAAGAAAGTAGCTGCAGTCCAAGCACAGAAAACAGGGAAAGAATAGGTCAGGAAAAGACAGGTTTAAGTTATTTCTGTTGTCTCTCTCCCACATTGCCCTGGGATTATCAATGTCTGTCCACTCAGAAGAAAGTTAAGGAATAGTCCAGATTTGTTATTTTTCTTTTTAATCTCCAATTATTTTCACTTTTTAAAAATCTCTTTTGTTCTCTTCCTCACACATACAGCATGCTGGGAGTGGGAGGGGCAGGCTGGCAGGAAGAGCATGCCCTTCCACAAGTAAATTTCAGGTTTTTCACAAGGCAAAGTGCCATGTTTACTATAGTATTTATGTATTTATTAGTCATTTAACATGTTAAAAAACTGTACTTACATTTTTATTTAGTCCTTGTCTTTTGTTTAGTATGTCAGAATTTTTTGGTGTTGTGCTCATAACCTCATTTTCCCTTGAGTAAAATGGGGTTTTATTGCATAATTTTGCATAGTGTGGTGATTTTTAGGAATGTATATGTCATGTTATATCAGAACTGACTACAAGAATAGTCAAAAGCTTTTTAAAGTCACTTCTGGACAAGACAGAGTAACAGGGACTGGATTTACCCTCCTACCTGAAGCAATGACAATAACAACAACCAGACAAGAATGCATGAAACAACACTTTTCAAGACAATCAAATAATGAACAATGTCTTAGTCAGCTTGGGCTGCCATAACAAAGTACCATAAAATGAGTGGCTTATAAACAACAGAAATTTATTTCTCACAGTTCTGGAGGCTAGAAGTCTAAGATCAGGGTGCCAATGTGGTCAGATTCTGCTGAGGGCCCTCTTCTGAGTTGCATACTATCAACTTCTCATTGTATCCTCACATGAAAGAGAACAGAGAAAGGAAACAAGCTCTCTCTTGACTCTTATAAGGGCACTAATTGTTCATGAGGACTCCACTCTCATGCCTTCTCCTAATTACTTCCCAAAAGCCCATCTCCAAATATCATCACATGGGGGTGGATAGGGTTTCAACATACAAATTTAGGGGGATGCAAAAATTCCCATCAGACAGTGATCCCTGAAAGATGGGAAACAAATGAGGTAAATCTTACAAATGCCTCAGATTACTGCTTTGAGAGAGTTTCCATACTACAGCTCAGGGAGGGAAAACTGAGGAAGAACATGTCAGCCTAGCTGAGTTGTGAAGCTGGAGCTGATGGTCCAGGATACAAGACAGCTAGAGTTGATAAGATAGACTATTAGAGGAAATAATTGCATTGAAGAAGAATCCCAGAGATCTGTACAGTCCCTCTTGAGTATTCAGCAGAGTACTAATAAGCACATAACTGTAAGGAAACAATCCAAAACTGGGGAAAGAACCATCCAAAAGGAATAGAGGGAAACAGTATCTAACACACACACAGGGCTGGAATCAGTACCCATTCTCACATCTGGACTGGAAAAATTCATACTTCACGGGAGCTGTATATAGTATCTCTACATTCCAGATCCACCTAATGCACCACACAAACAAGACCTGAAAGTATCAAACTGTTTCCAAGTAAAATAACTGTATCTCAGAGCAAAACTCAAGAAAATGTTTAGCAATACAAAAATATCCAACACTCAATAAGGTAATAGTGACAATGTTAGAATCCAATTCAAGATTATCAGGCATACAAAAAGGTACTAAAATATGATCCATAATGAAAATAATCAATCAAGCAAAACTAGATGTAAGATGTTAGTTCCTAGGTATGGTTTTCTTTGTATTTATCTTATTTAGGATTTATACGCTTTCTTTAATCTGTATTTTGATAATTTAATTTTCAAAAATTGCTCACCAGTATTTCTTCAAATATTGCTTATCAATCCCCCCCTCCCCTCTCTCTCCCACACACCTTACTGTATCCAATTACACATATATTAGACCATTTATCAATATCTCATATGTCTCTTATGCTCTATTCAATGTTTCCTATCTTTTTTTCTGTGTGCTTGATTCTGGATATTACCCTGAACTCTTTCTCAAGTATATTGCCTACCTCAACTTCATTTAGTTCTCTTTTTGGGTTTTATCTTGTTCCTTCATTTTGAACATGTTCCTTTGTAGCCTCATTTTGCCTAACTTGCTGTTTTTATTTCTATTTATCTGGAAGGTTGGTGAAGTTTCCCAACTTTAGAGAAGTGGCCTTTTGTAGGAGAGTCCTATGTGTCCTAGCAGCACACTCCCCTCTTGTCACCAGTGCTCTATACTCTAGGGATACCCCTCATATGGGCTGCATGTTTCCTTCTGTTGTTGCAGGATGATTTCTGTGAGTGGTCTGGTAGGCTTGGTTGGTTGTCTTGTGGAGAGGCTGCTCGCCACTGGTTGGTGGGGCCAGGTCAAGAGGTGGCTGGCTGTGGAATCCCAATGGGCCCCTGGGCTAGTCCTCACTCAATGGTGAGTGGAGTCAGAGTCCAGGAGACTCTGGGGTGCTGCCCAACAACTGGTGGGTGAAGCCAGGTCCTGAGGCTAGTGCTGGCTAGGAATAAACCTACCTAAGGCAGTAGAAGACCTGTACTCAGGAAACTATAAGACACTGGTAAAAGAAACTAAAGATGACACAAACAGATGGAAAGATATGCCATATTCCTGATTTAGAAGAATACATAATGTTAAAATGACCATACTACCCAAAGCAATATATAAATTTAATGTGATGCCAATTAAAATGCCAATGGCATTTTTTACAGATCTAGACCAAAAATTCTAAAATTTGTATGGAAACACAAAAGACCCTGAATAGCTAAAACAATACTGAGAAAGAAAAACAGAGCTGGAGGTATCACACTTCCTGACTTCAGACTATACTACAAAGCTACAGGAATCAAAAGAGTATGTATTGGCACAAAAACAGACACATATATCAATGGAACAGAATACAGAGCCAGAAATAACACACACATGGTCAATTAATAGAAAAAGGAGGCAAGAATATACAGTGGGGAAAAGGCAATCTTTGCAATAAGTGGTTCCAGGAAAACTGGACTGCTACATGTAAAAAAAAAATGAAATTAAACATAAAAATTTTCTGGGCTTCCCTGGTGGCACAGTGGTTGAGAGTCTGCCTGCCGATGCAGGGGACACAGGTTTGTGTCCCAGTCTGGGAAGATCCCACATGCCATGGAGCGGCTGGGCCCGTGAGTCATGGCCGCTGAGCCTGCGCATCCGGAGCCTGTGCTGCACAACAGGAGAGGCCACAACAGTGAGAGGCCTGCATACAGCAAAAAAAAAAAAAAAAAAGAGAAATAAAAATTTTCTGGGACTTGCCTGGTCATCCAATGGTTAAGGCTCCACACTCCCAATGCAGGGGGCCTGGGTTTGATCCGTGGTTGGGAAACTATATCCCACATGCAACAACTAAAATGATCTCACATGCTGCAACTAAAAAGATCCCACATACTGCAACTAAGACCTGGTGCAGCCAGATAGATCAATCAATCAATCAATCAATCAATTTTTTTTAAAAAGAAATTTTATCACAAAATATACAAAGATAAGCTCAAAATGGATTAAAGACCTAAATGTAAGACTGGAAACCATCAAACTAACAGAAGAAAACATGAGTAGTAATCTCTTTGACATCAGTCTTAGTAACTTTTTTTACTATGTCTCCTCAGGAAAACAGGGAAAACAAAAGTAAAAATAAACAAATGGGACTACATCAAACTAAAAAGCTTATGCACAGTGAAGGAAACAGTCAACAAAATGAGAAGTCTACCTACTGAACAAGAGAAGATATTTGCAAACCATATATCTGATAAGAGCTTAATATTAAAAAATATATAGGAAGAACTCATGCAGCTTAATATCAAAAAACAAACAAACCAATTATAAAATGGGCAGAAGATCTGAATAGGCATTTTTCCAAAGAAGACATACAGAGGGCCCACAGGCACCTGAACAGATGCTAAACATCACTAATCATCAGGGAAACACAAATCAAAACCACAATGAGATTTCACCTCACAGTCATTAGAATGGCTATTATCAAAAAAACTACAAATAACAAGGGTTGGAGAGGTTGTGGAGAAACAGTAACCCTCATATACTGTTGGATGGAATATAAAATGGTACAGCCACTTTGAAAAACAGTATGGAGATTCCTCAGAAAACTAAAAATAGAAGTACCATATGACACAGCAAATCCACTCCTGGGTATTTATCCAAAGAATGTGAAAACACTAACTTGGGTAATTCCCTGATGTTCCAGTGGTTAGCCCTCGGCACTTTCACTCCCATGGCCCAGGTTCAGTCCCAGGTTGGGGAACTAAGATCCTGCAAGCTGAGTAGTGCAGTAAAAAAAAAAAAAAAAAAAAAAAAAAAAAAAAAACAAGAAAAAAGCCCACTAATTTGAAAAGATACATGTACCCATATGTTCATTGTAGTATTATTTACAACAGCCAAGATATGGAAGCAACCTAAGTGTCCGTCAACATATGAATGGATAGAGAGACGAGGGGAAGATGGCGGAAGAGTAAGACGCGGAGATCACCTTGCTCCCCACAGATACACCAGAAATACATCTACATGTGGAACAACTCCTACAGAACACCTACTGAATGCTGGCAGAAGACCTCAAACTTCCCAAAGACAAGAAACCCCCCACGTACCGGGGTAGGGCAAAAGAAAAAAGAATAAACAGACACAAAAGGATAGGGACGTGTCCTGCACCAGTGGGAGGGAGCTGTGAAGGAGGAAAGGTCTCCACACACTAGGAAGCTCCTTCGTGGGCGGAGACTGCGGGAGGCGGAGCGGGGAGCTTCGGAGCCGCGGAGGAAAGCACAGCAACAGGGGTGCGGGGGGCAAAGTGGAGAGATTCCCGCACAGAGGATCGGCGCCGACCGGCACTCACCAGCCCGAGAGGCTTGTGTGCTCACCCGCCGGGGCGAGTGGGGCTGGGAGCTGAGGCTCGGGCTTCGGTCGGAGCGCAGGGAGAGGACTGGGGTTGGCAGCTCGAACACAGCCTGAAGGGGTTAGTGCACCACAGCTAGCCGGGAGGGAGTCTGGGGAAAAGTCTGCACCTGCCGAAGAGGCAAGAGACTTTTTCTTCCCTCTTTGTTTCCTGGTGCGCGAGGAGAGGGTTTTAAGAGCGCTGCTTAAAGGAACTCCAGAGACAGGTGCGAGCCGCGGCTAAAAGCACGGACCTCAGAGACAGGCGGGAGACGCTAACGCTGCTGCTGCCGCCACCAAGAAGCCTGTGTGCAACCACAGGTCACCATCCACACCCCTCTTCTGGGGAGCCTGTGCAGCCCACCACTTCCAGGTTCCTGGGATCCGGGAATGACTTCCCAGGGAGAACGCACGGCGGGCCTCAGCCTGGTGCAACGTCACGCCAGCCTCTGCCGCCACAGGCCCGCCCCGCACTCCGTGCCCCTCCCTCCCCCACGGCCTGAGTGAGCCAGAGCCCCCGAGTCAGCGGCTCCTTTAACCCAGTCCTGTCTGAGCGAAGAACAGACGCCCTCTGGCGACCTACACGCAGAGGCGGGGCCAAATCCAAAGCTGAGACCCTGTGAGCTGTGAGAACAAAGAAGAGAAAGGGAAATCTCTCCCAGCAGCCTCAGAAGCAGCGGATTAAAGCCCCACAAGCAACTTGATGTACCCTGCATCTGTGGAATACACGAATAGACAATGAATCATCCCAAATTGAGGAGGTGGACTTTGAGAGCAAGATTTATGATTTTTTACCCTTTTCCTTTTTGTGAGTATGTATGTGTATGCTTCCGTGTGAGATTTTTTTCTGTAGAGCTTTGTGTCCACCATTTGTCCTACAGTTCTATCCGTCCATTTTTTTTTCAATTTTTTTCTTAAGAATTCTTATTTTAATAACTTTATTTTATTTTACTTTATCTTCCTTCTTTCTTTCTTTCCTTCCTTCCCTCCTTTCAACAACGAATCATCCCAAATTGAGGAGGTGGACTTTGAGAGCAAGAGTTATGATTTTTTTCCCCTTTTCCTCTTTTTGTGAGTGTGTCTGTGTATGCTTCTGTGTGAGATTTTGTCTGAATAGCTTTGCTTCCACCATTTGTCCTAGGGTTCTATCTGTCCTTTTTTTTTTCTTAATTATTTTTTATTATAATAACTTATTAACTTTTATCTTACTTTATTTTATTTTACTTTATCTTCTTCCTTTCTTTCTTTTTTCCTTCCTTCCTTCCCTCCTTCCTTCCTTCCTTCCTTCCTCCCTCCTTCCATCCCTCCCTCCCTCCTTTCTTTCTTTCATTCTTTCTTCCTTTCTTCCTTTCTTTCTTTCTTTCTTTCTTTCTTTCTTTCTTTCTTTCTTTCTTTCTTTCTTTCTTTCGTTCTTTCTTTCCTTCTTTCTTTCTTTCTTTCTTTCTTTCTTTCTTTCTTTCCTTCTTTATACTTCTACTAATTCTTTCTTTCTACTTTTTCTCCCTTTATTCTGAGCCATGTGGATGAAGGGCTCATGGTGCTGCAGCCAGGAGTCAGTGCTGTGCCTCTGAGGTGGGAGAGCCAACTTCAGGACACTGGTCAACAAGACACCTCCCAACTCCAAATAATATCAAATGGCTAAAAACTCCCAGAGATCTCCACCTCAATGCCAGCACCCAACTTCACTCAACAACCAGCAAGCTACAGTGCTGGACACACTATGCCAAACAACTAGCAAGACAGGAACACAGCCCCACCCATTAACATAGAGGCTGCGTAAAATCATAATAAGTCCACAGACACCCCAAAACACACCACCAGATGTGGACCTACCCACCAGAAAGACAAGATCCAACCTCATCCACCACAACACAGGCACTAGTCCCCTCCACCAGGAAGCCTACACAACCAACTGAACCAACTTTAGCCACTGGGGACAGACACAATAAAAAACGGGAGCTACGAACCTGCAGCCTGCAAAAAGGAGACCCCAAACACAGTAAGTTAAGTAAAATGAGAAGACAGAAAAACACACAGCAGATGAAGGAGAAAGATAAAAACCCACCAGACCTAATAAATGAAGAGGAAATAGGCAGTCTACCTGAAAAAGAATTCAGAATAATGATAGTAAAGATGATCCAAAATCTTGGAAATACAATAGACAAAATGCAAGAAACATTTAAGAAGGACCCAGAAGAACTAAAGATGAAACAAACAAGGATGAAGAACACAAAAAATGAAATTAAAAATATTCTAGATGGGATCAATAGCAGAATAACTGAGGCAGAAGAACGGATAAGTGACCTGGAAGATAAAATAGTGGAAATAACTACTGCAGAGCAGAATAAAGAAAAAAGAATGAAAAGAACTGAGGACAGTCTCAGAGACCTCTGGGACAACATTAAACGCACCAACATTCGAATTATAGGGGTTCCAGAAGAAGAAGAGAAAAAGAAAGGGACTGAGAAAATATTTGAAGAGATTATAGTTGAAAACTTCCCTAATATGGGAAAGGAAATAGTTAATCAAGTCCAGGAAGCACAGAGAGTCCCATACAGGATAAATCCAAGGAGAAATACGCCAAGACACATATTAATCAAACTGTCAAAAATTAAATACAAAGAAAGCATATTAAAAGCAGCAAGGGAAAAACAACAAATAACACACAAGGGAATCCCCATAAGGTTAACAGATGATTTTTCAGCAGAAGCTCTACAAGCCAGAAGGGACTGGCAGGACATATTTAAAGTGAGGAAGGAGAAAAACCTGCAACCAAGATTACTCTACCCAGCAAGGATCTCATTCAGATTTGATGGAGAAAGTAAAACCTTTACGGTCAAGCAAAAGCTGAAAGAGTTCAGCACCACCAAACCAGCTTTACAACAAATGCTAAGGGAACTTCACTAGGCAAGAAACACAAGAGAAGGAAAAGACCTAAAATAATGAACCTGAAACAATTAAGAAAATGGGAATAGGAACATACATAGTGATAATTACCTTAAATGTAAGTGGACTAAATGCTCTCACCAAAAGACACAGATTGGCTGAATGGATACAAAACCAAGACCCATATATATGCTATCTACAAGAGACCCACTTCAGACCTAGAGACACATACAGACTGAAAGTGAGGGGATGGAAAAAGATATTCCATGCAAATGGAAACCAAAAGAAAGCTGGAGTAGCAATTCTCATATCAGACAAAATAGACTTTAAAATAAAGAATATTACAAGACACAAAGAAGGACACTACATAATGATCAAGAGATCAATCCAAGAAGAAGATATAACAATTGTAAATATTTATGAACACAACATAGGAGCACCTCAATACATAAGGCAAATACTAACAGCCATAAAAGGGGAAATCGACAGTAACACATTCATAGAACGGGATTTTAACACCCCACTTTCACCAATGGACAGATCATGAAAAATGAAAATAAATAAGGACACACAAGCTTTAAATGATACATTAAACAAGATGGACTTAATTGATATTTATAGGACACTCCATCCAAAAACAACAGAATACACATCTTTCTCAAGTGCTCATGGAACATTCTTCAGGATAGATCATATCTTGGGTCACAAATCAAGCCTTGGTAAATTTAAGAAAATTGTAATTGTATCAAGTATCTTTTCCGACCACAATGCTATGAGACGAGATATCAATTACAGGAAAAGATCTGTAAAAAATACAAACACATGGAAGCTAAACAATACAGTACTTAATAACGAAGTGGTCACTGAAGAAATCAAAGAGGAAATAAATAAATACCTAGAAACAAATGACAATGGAGACACAATGATCCAAAACCTATGGGAAGCAGCAAAAGCAGTTCTAAGAGGGAAGTTTATAGCAATACAATCCTACCTTAAGAAACAGGAAACATCTCGAATAAACAACCCAAACTTGCCCCTAAAGCAATTAGAGCAAGAAGAACAAAAAAAAAAAAACCACCCAAATTTAGCAGAAGGAAAGAAATCATAAAGATCAGATCAGAAATACATGAAAAAGAAATGAAGGAAACGATAGCAAACATCAGTAAAACTAAAAGCTGGTTCTTTGAGAAGATAAACAAAATTGATAAACCATTAGGCAGACTCATCAAGAGAAAAAGGGAGAAGACTCAAATCAATAGAATTAGAAGTGAAAAAGGAGAAGTAACAACTGACACTGCAGAAATACAAAGGATCATGAGAGATTACTACAAGAAACTTTATACCAATAAAATGGACAAACTGGAAGATATGGACAAATTCTTAGAAGTGCACAGCCTGCCAAGAATCAATCAGGAAGAAATAGAAAATATGAACAGACCAATCACAAGCACTGAAATTGAAACTGTGATTAAAAATCTTCCAACAAACAAAAGCCCAAGACCAGATGGCTTCACAGGCGAATTCTATCAAACATTTAGAGAAGAATTAACACCTATCCTTCTCAAACCCTTCCAAAATATAACACAGGGAGGAACACTCCCAAACTCATTCTACAAGGCCACCATCACCTTGATACCAAAACCAGACAAGGATGTCACAAAGAAAGAAAACTACAGGCCAATACCACTGATGAACATAGATGCAAAAATCCTCAACAAAATACTAGCACACAGAACCCAACAGCACATTAAAAGGATCATATACCATGATCAAGTGGGGTTTATTCCAGGAATGCAAGGATTCTTCAGTATATGCAAATCAATCAATGTGATAAACCATATTAACAAATTGAAGGAGAAAAGCCATATGATCATCTCAATAGATGCAGAGAAAGCTTTTGACAAAATTCAACACCCATTTATGATAAAAACCCTGCAGAAAGTAGGCATAGAGGGAACTTTCCTCAACATAATAAAGGCCATATATGACAAACCCACAGCCAACATCATCTTCAATTGTGAAAAACTGAAAGCATTTTCACTAAGATCAGAAAGAAGACAAGGTTGCCCACTCTCACCACTCTTATTCAACATTGTTTTGGAAGTTTTAGCCACAGCAATCAGAGAAGCAAAGGGAAATAAAAGGAATCGAAATCGGAAAAGAAGAAGTAAAGCTGTCACTGTTTGCAGATGACATGATACTATACATAGAGAATCCTAAAGATGCTACCAGAAATCTACTAGAGCTAATCAATGAATTTGGTAAAGTAGCAGAACATGAAATTAATGCACAGAAATCTCTGGCATTCCTATACACTAATGATGAAAAATCTGAAAGTGAAATCAAGAAAACACTCCCATTTACCATTGCAAGAAAAAGAATAAAATATCTAGGAATAAATCTACCTAAGGAGACAAAAGAACTGTATGCAGAAAATTATAAGACACTGATGAAAGAAATTAAAGATGATACAAATAGATGGAAAGATATACCCTGTTCTTGGATTGGAAGAATCAACATTGTGAAAATGACTCTACTACACAAAGCAATCTACAGAATCAATGAAATCCCTATCAAATTACCCCTGGCATTTTTCACAGAACTAGAACAAAAAATTTCACAATTTGTATGGAAACACAAAAGACCCCGAATAGTGAAAGCAATCTTGAGAATGAAAATGGGAGCTGGAGGAATCAGGCTTCCTAACTTCAGACTGTACTACAAAGCTACAGTAATCAAGACAATATGGTACTGGCACAAAAACAGAAAGATAGATCAATGGAACAGGATAGAAAGCCCAGAGATAAACCCATGCACATATGGACACCTTATCTTTGATAAAGGTGGCAGGAATATACAGTGGAGAAAGGACAGCCTCTTCAATAAGTGGTGCTGGGAAAACTGGACAGGTACATGTAAAAGTATGAGATTAGATCACTCCCTAACACCATACACAAAAATAAGCTCAAAATGGATTAAAGACCTAAATGTAAGGCCAGAAACTATCAAACTCTTAGAGGAAAACATAGGCAGAACACTCTATGACATAAATCACAGCAAGATCCTTCTTGACCCATCTCCTAGAGTAATGGAGATAAAAACAAAAATAAACAAATGGGACCTAATGAAACTTCAAAGCTTTTGCACAGCAAAGGAAACCATAAACAAGACCAAAAGACAACCCTCAGAATGGGAGAAAATATTTGCAAATGAATCAACTGACAAAGGATTAATCTCTAAAATTTACAGGCAGCTCATGCAGCTCAATAACAAAAAAATAAACAACCCAATCCAAAAATGGGCAGAAGACCTAAATAGACATTTCTCCAAAGAAGATATACAGACTGCCAACAAACACATGAAAGAATGCTCAACATCATTAATCATTAGTGAAATGCAAATCAAAACTACAATGAGATATCATCTCACACCAGTCAGAATGGCCATCATCAAAATATCTAGAAACAATAAATGCTGGAGAGGGTATGGAGAAAAGAGAACCCTCTTGCACTGTTGGTGGGAATGTAAAGTGTTACAGCCACTATGGAGAACAGTATGGAGGTTCCTTAAAAAACTACAAATAGAACTACCATATGACCCAGCAGTCCCACACTGGGCATATACCCTGAGAAAACCATAATTCAAAAAGTGTCATGTACCAAAATATTCATTGCAGCTCTATTTACTCTAGCCCAGAGATGGAAACAACCTGTGTCCATCATTGGATGAATTAATAAAGAAGATGTGGCACATATATACAATGGAATATTACTCAGCCATAAAAAGAAACGAAATTGTGCTGTTTGTTGTAATGAGGTGGATAGATCTAGAGTCTGTCATACAGAGTGAAGTAAGTCAGAAAGAGAAGGACAAATACCGTATGCTAACACATATATATGGAATTTAAGAAAAAAAAATGTTATGAAGAACCTAGGGGTAAAACAGGAATAAAGACAGAGACCTACTGGAGAACAGACTTGAGGATATGGGGAGGGGGAAGGGTGAGGTGTGTTAGGGCGAGAGAGAGACATGGACATATATATACTAACAAACGTAAGGTAGATAGCCAGTGGGAAGCAGCCGCATGGCACAGGGAAACCGGCTCGGTTCTTTGTGGCTGTCTGGAGGGGTGGGATAGGGAGGGTGGGAGGGAGGGAGACACAAGAGGGAAGAGATATGGGAACATATGTATATGTATAACTGATTCACTTTGTTATAAAGCAGAAATTTACACACCATTGTAAAGCAATTATACCCCAATAAAGATGTTAAAAAAAAAAAAAGAAAAAAATGTCATGAAGAACCTAGGGGCAAGACAGGAATAAAGACACAGACCTACTGGAGAATGGACTTGAGGATATGGGGAGGGGGAAGGGTAAGCTGTGACAAAGTGAGAGAGAGTCATGGACGTATATACACTACCATACGTAAGGTAGATAGCTCGTGGGAAGCACCCACATGGCACAGGGATAACAGCTCCGTGCTTTGTGACCACCTGGAGGGGTGGGATAGGGAGAGTGGGAGGGAGGGAGATGCAAGAGGGAAGAGATATGGGAACATATGTTTATGTATAACTGATTCACTTTGTTATAAAGCAGAAACTAACACACCATTGTAAAGCAATTATACTCTAATAAAGATGTAAAAAAAACCCAAACCATATGAATGGATAAAATTATGATACACACACACACACACACACACACACACACACACAATGGTATATTACTCAACCATAAAATGTAATGAAATCTTGCCATTTACAACAACATCAATGGCCCTACGTGGTATTATGCTAACAGAAATAAGTCAAAGAAATACAAATACTTTATGATTTCACTTATATGTGGAATCTAAAATCAAAGCAAATGAACAAACATAACAAAACAGAAACAGAGATATAGATACAGAGAACAAACAGGTGATTTCCAGAGGGCGGAGAGTGGGGCAGAAAGAAATAGGTGAAAGAGATTAAGAGGTACAAACTTTCATTACAAAATAAGTCACAGGGTGTGAAATGAACAGTATGGAGAATATAGTCAATAACTGTAGTATCTTTGTATGGTGACATACCAAGTTTATTGTGGTGATAAATTTGAAATGCATAGAAATAGCAAATCACTATGTTGTGTAACAGTATCTAACATAGTGTTGTAGGTCAATTATACCTCAAAAGTAAACAAACTCATAGATAAAGAGATCAGAATTGTGGTTACCAGAGGTGGGGGTTCAGGGGAGGGGAAATTGGATGAAGGTATTCGAAAGGTACAAACTTTCAGTTACAAGATAAATAAGTATTAGGGATGTAAGTTACACATGATAAATATAATGAGCACTGCTGTATGTTACATACAAAAGTTAAGAGAGTAAATCCTAAGAGTTCTCACACAAGGAAATTTTTTTTTTCTATTTCTTTAATTTTGTATCTGTATGAGATGATGGATGTTCACTAAATGAATTGTGATAATCATTTCATGATGTATGCAAGTCAAATCATTATGCTGTACACCTTGAATTTATACAGTGTTGTATGTCAATTATATCTCGATAAAACTGGAAAATGAAAAATTGGTGAACTTTGAATAAAACAGATTGTCCTTCACAATGTGGCTGGGCCTCATCCAATCAACTGAAGACTCTTCATGGCAAGAAGGAATGCTCCAGCCTGATGGCCTTTGGACTTGAATTAAAACATTGGCTCTCTCCTGGATATATTGTTTGTTGGTCTGCCCTGCAGATTTTGGACTTGCCAGTCTCCATATCGTGTGAGTCAATTACTTAAAATAATTCACTTTTGTGTGTATATATACATACAAGTTCTCTTAGCTCTCTGGAGAATCCTGACCAATACAAGGGGCAAACTGAAGTCATTGATTTCAGACTTTTTTTTCTAATATAGACATTTACTGCTATAAATTTCCTTTTAAGTAAAACTTTAGAGGTGTCCCATTAAATTGTTTTAAGTTAATAGACTTTATTTTTTGAACAATTTTAGGTTTATAGGAAAAAACTGATTGGAAAGAACAGCGGGTTGCCATATAACCCTTTACTCTCCCCACAATTTCCCCTTTTAGTAACATCTTACATTACTGTGGTACGTTTGTTATAATATATGTACCAATGATGCATTATTATTAACTAAAGTCTGTAGTTTAGGTTACACAAGAGTTTGTTTTATATTTTTTTGGCAGTGCCACATGGCTTGCAGGATATAAGTTCCCCTACCATAAATGAAACCTGTGCCCCCTGCAGTGGGATCGCATATTCCTAACTGCTGGACCACCAGGGAATTCCATAGTTTACATTAGGCTTTACTCTTTGTGTTGTATATTCCATGGATTTTGACAAATGTATATTGACATGTATCCATCATCACAGCATCACACAGAATAATTATTTTACTATGCTCAAAATCTCCTGTGTTCTACTCATTCATTCCTCCTTCTTTACCTACCCGCCTTCCTCCACCAAAACCCCTGGCAACCACTGAACTTTTTACTATCTCCATAGTTTTGCCTTCCCCAGAATATCATATAGTTGGAATCATACATTATGTAAGCCTTTCAGATTGGCTTCTTTTACTTGGTAATATGTACTTAAGGTTCCTCCATGTCTTTTCATGGCTTAATATCTCATTTCTTTTTTATCAATGAACATTATTCCATTACACGGATATACCACATTTTTTTTCCATTCACCTATCGAAGGACATGCTGCTTGTTTACAAGTTTTAGCAATTATGAATAAACTTGCTATAAACATTTATGTGCAGGGTATTTTTGCACATAAATTTTTGCACATAAATTTTTTTGCAAATAAAATTTCAACTCATTTGGTAAAACACCCAGAAGTGTGATTGCTGAAACATGTGGTAAGAGCATGTTTAACTTTGTAAGAAACCTCCAAACTGTCTTTCAAAGTGGATGTACCATTTTGTATTCCAACCAACAATGAATGAGAGCTCCCACTGCTCCAAATCCTCACCAGCATTTGGTATTCTCAGTTGTTTAGATTTTAGGCATTGTAACAGGTGTGTAATGCTATCTCACTGTTGTTTTAATTGCAACTCCCTAATGACATATGATCCTGAGCATTTTTCATATGCTTATTTGCCATCTGTATATCTTCTTAGGGGAGATGACTTTTTAGATATTTTTCCTATTTTAAATTGGGTTGTTCATTATTTTGTTGTTGAATTTTAAGAGTTCTTTGTATACTTTGGATTATTGTCCTTCATCTGATGTGTGTTTTGCAAAGATTATCTCCCAGTCTGTGGCTTGTCTTTTCATTCTATTAACAATGTCTTTTGTAGAGCAGATGTTTTTAATTTTAATGAAGTCCAACATATCATTTTTTTTTTCTGAATCATGCTTTTAGTGTTGTATCTAAGAAGTCATCAACAAACCCAAGGTCACTTAGATTTTCTCCTACAATATATTCTAAGAGTATCATATTAATTTTGACATGCCGTGCTTTTTTACCCACTTGGTTAAAAATACTTTCTAAAAGAAAGCCAGAGTAACAATAGTTATATCAGATAAAAACAGATTTTAAAATAAAAACTATTAAAAGACACAAAGAAGGACACTACGTGATGATCAAGGCATCAATCAAAGAAGAAGATATAACAATTGTAAATACATATGCACCCAACATAGGAGCACCTCAATGCGTAAGGCAAATGCTAACAGGAAAAAAAGGAGAAATTGACATTAACACAATAATAGTGGGGGACTTTAACACCCCACTTACATCAATGGACAGATGATCCAGATAGAAAATCAGTAAGGAAAAACAAGCGTTAAATGACACATTAGACCAGATGGACTTAATTGATATTTATAGAGAATTCTGTCCAAAAGCAGCAGAATAAACATTCTTTTCAAGTGCAAATGGACATTCTCCAGGGTAGATCACATGTGGGGCTACAAAGAAAGGCTTGGTAAACATAAGACAACTGAACTCATATCAAGCATCTTTTCCAACCACAAGGCTATGAGATTAGAATTCAAATATAAGAAAAAAAACTGCAAACACATGGAGGCTAAACAATATGCTACTAAACAGCCAGTGGGTCACTGAACAAGTCAAAGAGGAAGTAAAAAAAAATACCTAGAGACAAATGAAAACAAAAACACATAATTCACAACCTATGGGACATAGCAAAAGCAGTTCTAAGAGGAATGTTTATAGTGATACAAACTTACATCAGGAAACAAGAAAAATCTAAAATAAACAACCTAGCTTTATATCTAAAACAACTAGAGAAAGAAGAAAACAAATCCCAAACTTAGTAGAAGGAAAGAAATCATAAATATCAGAGAAAAAAGAAATGAAATAGAGACTAAAAATTTTGTTTTTAATTTAAAAGATAAATGAAACTCATAGCTGGTTCTTTGAAAAGTTTTTTTTTTTAATTTATAACCTTTACTCAGACACATCAAGAAAAAAAGGGAGAGGTCACAAATCAATAAAATTAGAAATGAAAAAGGAGAGGTTACAGCCAACACCACAGAAATACAAAGGATCACAAGAGACTACTATGAGCAATAATATGCCAATAAAATGGACAACCTAGAAAATATGGACACATTCTTAGAAAGGTACAGTCTCCCAAGACTGAACCAGGAAGAAATAGAGAATATGAACAAACCAATTACAAATGCTGAAATTGAATCAGTAATTTAAAAAAATCCAGGACAAGATGGCTTCACAGGTGAGTTCTACCAAACATTTAGAGAAGAGTTAACACCTATCCTTCTGAAACTATTCCAAAAAATTGCAGAGGAAGGAACACTTCTGAAATCATTCTATAAGACCACCATCACCCTGACACCAACACAAGACAAAGATACCACAAAAAAAGAATAACTGGCCAATATCACTGATGAACATAAATACAAAACTCCTCAGCAAAATAACTAGCAAACCAACTTCAAAAATACAGTAAAAGGATGATACACTATGATCAAGTGGGATTTATCCCTCGGATGCAAGGATTTTTCAATAGTCACAAATCAAACAATATGATACACCACATTAACAAACTAAAGAATAAAAACCATATGATCACCTCAGCAGATGCAGGAAAAGCTTTTGATAGAGTCCCACATCCATGTATGATAAAAACTTTCCAGAAAGTTAGCATAGAGGGGACATACTTCAATATAATAAAGGCCATATATGACAAACCCACAGCTAACATCATACTTAACAGTGAAAAGCTGAAAGCATTCCCTCTAAGATAAGGAACAAGACAAGCATGCCCACTCCTACCACTTTTATTCAACATAGTCTTGGAAGTCCTAGCCACAGGAAACAGAGAAGAAAAATAAATAAAAGGAATCCAAATTGGAAAAGAAGAAGTAAAACTGTCACCGTTTGTAGATGACATGATGTTATACATAGAAAATCCTAAAAATGCTACCAGAAAGCTACTAGAGCTCATCAATGAATTCAGTAAATTTGTTGGATACAAAATTAGCATACAGAAATCTGTTGCATTTCTATACACTAACAATGAACTATCAGAAAGAGAAATTAAAGAAACAATTCAATTTACCATTGCATGAAAAAGAATAAAATACCTAGGAATAAACCTACCTAAGGAGGCAAAAGAACTGTACTCAGAAAACTGTAAGACACTGATGAAAGAAATTGAAGATGATGCAGATAGAGAGGTATACCGTGTTCTCAGATTGGAAGAATCAATATTCTTAAAATTACCATACTACCCAAAAATCTACAGTTTCAATGCAATCCCTATCAAAGTTCTAATGGCATATTGCACAGAACTAGAACAAAATATTTTAAAATTTGTATGGAAACACAAAAGACTCTGAATAGCTAAAAGAATCTTGAGAAAGAAGAACAGAGCTAGAGGAATCAGGCTCCCTGACTTCAGAATATACTACAAACCTACAGTAAAAAAAACAGTGTTGAAAAAAGAGTGGATATATGTATATGTACAACTGATTCACTTTGCTGTACAGCAGAAACTAACACAACATTGTAAATCAACTATACTCCAATAAAAATTAGTTTTAAAAAATTAAAAAATGAACACAGTAAGGTACTGGCACAAAACAGACATGTAGATCAATGCAACAGGATAGAAAGCCCAGAAATAAACCCACACACTTATGATTAATTAATCTATGACAAAGGAGACAAGAATATGCAATGAAGAAAAGACTGTCTCTCCAATAAGTGGCGCTGGGAAAACTGGACAGCTACATGAAAAAGAATGAAGTTAGAATATTCCCTAACACCACATACAAAAATAAACTCAAAATAAATTAAACACCTAAATGAAAGACTGGATACTCTTAAAACTCCTAGAGGAAAATATAGGCAGAACACTCTGACATAAATCACAGCAATAATTTTTTTGGGTCTATCTCCTTGAGTAATAGAAATAAAGACAAAAATAAACAAGTGGGACCTAATTAAACTTAAAAGCTTTGCACAGAAAAAAAATAAACAAAACAAAACTTATGAACTTGTAGAAGATATTTGAAAATTATGCTACCAACAAGGGATTAATTTCCAAAGTGTACAAACAGCTTATACAACTTAATATCCAGAATACCAAACAATCCAATCAAAAAATGGGCAGAAGACCTAAATAGACATTTCTACTAAAAGATAGACAGATGGCCAACAAGCATGTGAAAAGATGCTCAATATGACTAATTAGAAAAACGCTAATCAGAATTACAATGACATATTACCTCACACCAGTCAGAATGGCCATCATAAAAATGTCTACAAACAATAAATGCCAGAGAGGTTGTGGAGAAAAGGGAACCCTCTTATATTGTTGGTGGGAATGTGAATTGATACAACCACTATGTAAACCAGTACGGAAGCTCCTTAAAAAAACTAAAAATAGATTTGCCATATGATCTAGCAATTCCACTCCTGGGCACATAAACAGAGAAAACTCTAATTTGAAAAGATACATGCACCCCAATGTTCATTGCAGCATTATTTACAATAGCCAAGACATGAAAACTACCTAAATGTCCATCAACAGATGAATGGATAAAGAAGATGTGGTATGTATACAATGGAATACTAGTCTGCCATAAAAAAAGTATGAAATAAAGCCATTTGCAGTAACATGGATGGACCTAGAGATTACCATACTAAATGAATTAAGAAAGAGAAAGAAAAAGATCATATGATGTCACTTATATGTGGAATCTAAAATATGATACAAATGTACTTGTTTACAAAACAGAGACAGACTCACAGACATAGAAAACAAATCTATGATTACCAAAGGGGAAGGGGGGGAGGGATAAATTCAGAGTTTGGGATTAGTAGATACAAACTACTAGATATAAAATAGATAAACAAGGTCGTACTGTATAGTACAGTGAACTATATTCAATACCTTGTAATAAACCATAATGGAAAAGAGTATGAAAAAGAATACATATATCTACATCTATCTATCTATCTCTCTATCTATCTATCTATCTATCTATTGAGAGAACATTACTCAGCCATAAAAAAGAATGAAATAATGCCATTTACAGCAACATGGATGGACCTAGAGATGATCATACTAAATGAAGTCAGTCAGAAAGAGAAAAGAATACCATATGATATTACTCATATGTGGAATTGAAAAAAATGATACAGGGCTTCCCTGGTCGCACAGTGATTGAGACTCCACCTGCCGATGCGGGGAGCATGCGTTCATGCCCTGGTCCAGAAGGATCCCACATGCTGCGGGGCCTGCACGTCCGAAGCCTGTGCTCCGCAACGGGAGAGGCCACAGCAGTGAAAGGCCGGCATATCTAAAAAAAAAAAAAAAAAGAAAGAAAAAAGAAAAAAGAAGAAAATGATACACGTGAACTTATTTACAGAACAGAAATAGACTCACAGACACAGAAAAAAACTTATGGTTACCAAGGAGAAAAGGGGGGCGAGGGATAAATTAGGAGTTTGGGATCAACAGATACACACTTCTATATATAAAATAGATAGACTCCAAGGACCTACTGTATAGCACAGGAAACTACATTCAATATCTTGTATTAACCTATAATGGAAAAAAATTTGGAAAAGAATATATGTAACAGAACTGAGTCACTTTACTGTACACCTGAAACTAACGCAACATTGTAAATCAACTATACTTCAATTAAAAAATTTTTTGAATACCTTCCAATTTCCTTTTGATTCCTTCTTTCACCAATGGGTAATTTAGAATTGTACTATTTAGTTTTCAATTATTTGGAGATTTTTCCAGGTATCTTTCTATTATTGATTTCTTAATTCTATTTTGGTCACAGGATATGCCTTGTGTGAATTGAATTTTAGATTTGTTTTACAAATTTCATTTTAAAACTTTGGTTTTAAGTCAGAATTTCACTGAATCTATAGTTTGTGTGGTATTTTCATTGTTATGGTGTTATGTATTTCTACTCATGAAAACTGTTATATATCTTTATTTACTCATATTGTCTTTGATATGTTGTTATAAAATTTTACAATTCTCTTCTTAAAGATCTTGCACATCTTTGTTAGGTGTATTTCTAGGAATGTTACTTTTTTGGCTATTTTTTTAATTGAGGTGAAATTTATGTAACATAAATTAACTATTTAAATTGTACATTAGTACATAAATTAACCATTTAAAGTGTACACTAGCGTCATTTAGTACATTCACAATGTTGTGCAACATTACCTCTATCTAGTTCCAAAACATTTTTATGATCCCAAAAGAAACGCATGCTCATTAGCAGTCACCTTTCATTTCCCCTCACCTGAGCTCCTGACAATCACTAATCCGTGCCTCTATGGATTTACCTATTTTGGATATTTCATATGAATGCAATCATAATATATTACCTTTTGTGTCTGGCTTCTTTTACATAGTATAATGTTTTCTAAGTTCATATCCATTGTAGCATGTATCAGTACTTCATTTCTTTTTATGGCTGAATAATGTTCTATTGAATGGATATACCACATTTTGTTTATGCACTCTTCTGTTGATGGAAAACTGGGTTGTTTTCACTTTTTGGCTATTGTGAATAATGCTGCTATGTACATTTATGTACAACCTTTTGTTTGAACACCTTTTTTCAATTCTCTGGTAATTTTAAATTTAACTTTTTGAGGAATATCTAACTTGTTTTTAACAGCAGATACACGATTTTACACCATCACCAGAAATGTATGTGGGTTACAATTACTGCACATCCTGGCCAACACTTGTTACATTCCAATTTTTTAAAATTATAGTCACTTTCACATGTGTTAAATGGTATCTCATTGTGGTTATTATTTTTATTTCCCTAATGATTAATGATGCTAAACATCTTTTCATGTGTTTATCAATCATTTGTATAACTTCTTTGGACAAATGTCTATTCAAGTCCTTTGCCCATTTTTGAATTGGGTTTTTAAAAATTGAGTTCTAGGAGTTTTTTATATATTCTGAATATCAGTCCCTTAATAGATAGATGACTTACCAATATTTTCTTCCATTGAGTAAGTTGCCTTTTTAATTTTTGTTCTGTATCATTTTATTTTTAAGTGTTATTGTGGCTATATACACATGTCATAAAACTTACCATTTTGACCATTTTTATTATATAACTTTCAGGTGTATAGCATGATAGTTTAACATCTGTGTACATAATAGTGATCATCACCACAAGTCTAGTTACCATCCATCACCATACTGTTGACTCCCTACACCCATTTTGCCCAAATGCTCTTCCTCTCTGATAAACACAAATTTGTGCTCTGTATCTGTGAATTTTAGTTTATGATTTTAGTTTACTTTGTTTTTATGTTTTGTTTTACAGATTCCAAATGTGAGTGATCATATGGTATCTGCCTTTCTCCCTCTGACTTATTTTACTTAGCATAACACCCTTAAGGTCCATTCATGTTGTCACAATGGTGGGATTTCACTCTTTTGGATGGCTGAGTAGTATTCCATTGTATATATACACCCCATCTTCTTTCTAGGTATTTTTTATTTCTTCTTTGATTTCTTCAGTGATCACTTCATTATTAAGTGGTGTATTATTTAGCCTGCATGTGTTTGTATTTTTTACAGATCTTTTCCTGTAATTGATATCTAGTCTAATGGCATTGTAGTTGGAAAAGATACTTGATACAATTTCAATCTTCTTAAATTTACCAAGGCTTGATTTGTGACTCAAGATGTGATCTATCCTGGAGAATGTTCCATGAGCGCTTGAGAAAAATGTGTATTCTGCTGTTTTTGGATGGAGTGTCCTATACATATCAAATAAGTCCATCTTGTTTAATGTATCATTTAAAGCTTGTGTTTCCTTATTTATTTTCATTTTGCATGATCTGTCCATTGGTGAAAGTGGGGTGTTAAAGTCCCCTACTATGAATGTGTTACTGTCGATTTCCCCTTTTATGGCTGTTAGTTTTTGTCTTATGTATTGAGGTGCTCCTATGTTGGGTGCATAAATATTTACAATTGTTATATCTTCTTCTTGGATTGATCCCTTGATCCTTATGTAGTGTCCTTCTTTGTCTCTTGTAATAGTCTTTATTTTAAAGTCTATTTTGTCTGATATGAGAATTGCTACTCCAGCTTTCTTTTGGTTTCCATTTGCATGGAATATCTTTTTCCATCCCCTCACTTTCAGTCTGTATGTGTCTCTAGATCTGAAGTGGGTCTCCTGTAGACAGAATATATATGGGTCTTGTTTTCGTATCCATTCAGCCAATCTGTGTCTTTTGGTGGGAGCATTTAGTCCATTTACATTTAAGGTAAGTATCGATATGTATGTTCCTATTCCCATTTTCTAAATTGTTTTGGGTTCGTTATTATAGGACTTTTCCTTCTCTTGTGTTTTTGTCTAGAGAAGTTCCTTTAGCATTTGTTGTAAAGCTGGTTTGGTGGTGCTGAACTCTCTCAGCTTTTGCTTGTCTGTAAAGGTTTTAATTTCTCCATCAAATCTGAATGAGATCCTTGCTGGGTAGAGTAATCTTGGTTGCAGGTTTTTCTCCTTCATCACTTTCAGTATGTCCTGCCACTCCCTTCTGGCTTGCAGAGTTTCTGCTGAAAGATCAGCTGTTAACCTTATGGGGATTCCCTTGTGTGTTATTTGTTGTTTTTCCCTTGCTGCTTTTAATATGCTTTCTTTGTATTTAATTTTTGACAGTTTGATTAATATGTGTCTTAGCATATTTCTCCTTGTATTTCTCCTGTATGGGACTCTCTGTGCTTCCTGGACTTGATTAACTATTTTCTTTCCCATATTAGGGAAGTTTTCAACTATAATCTCTTCAAATATTTTCTCAGTCCCTTTCTTTTTCTCTTCTTCTTCTGGAACCCCTATAATTCAAATGTTGTCCCAGTGGTCTCTGAGACTGTCCTCAGTTCTTTTCATTCTTTTTTTCTTTATTCTGCTCTGCAGTAGTTATTTCCACTATTTTATCTTCCAGGTCACTTATCCGTTCTTCTGCCTCAGTTATTCTGCTATTGATCCCATCTAGAGTATTTTTTATTTCATTTATTGTGTTGTTCATTGCTGTTTGTTTCATCTTTAGTTCTTCTAGGTCCTTGTTAAATGTTTCTTGCATTTTCTTTATTCTATTTCCAAGATTTTGGATCATCTTTACTATCATTTTTATGAATTCTTTTTCAGGTAGACTGCCTACTTCTTCTTCATTTGTTAGGTCTGGTGGGTTTTTATCTTACTCCTTCATCTGCGGTGTGTTTTTCTGTCTTCTCATTTTGCTTATCTTACTGTGTGTGGGGTCTCCTTTTTGCAGGCTGCAGTTTCGTAGTTCCTGTTGTTTTTGGTGTCTCTCCCCAGTGGGTAAGGTTGATTCAGTGGGTTGCGTAGGCTTCCTGGTGGAGGGGACTATTGCCTGTGTTATGGTGGATGAGGCTGGATCTTGTCTTTCTGGTGGGCAGGTCCATGTCTCGTGGTGTGTTTTGGGGTGTCTGTGGACTTATTATGATTTTAGGCAGCCTCTCTGCTAATGGGTGGGGTTGTGTTCCTGTTTTGCTAGTTGTTTGGCATAGGTTGTCCAGCACTGTAGCTTGCTGGTTGTTGAGTGAAGCTGGGTGCTGGTGTTAAGATGGAGGTCTCTGGGAGATTTTCGCCATTTGATATCATGTGGAGCTGGGAGGTCTCTTGTTGACCAGTGTCCTGAAGTTGGCTCTCCCACCTCAGAGGCAGAGTCCTGACTCCTGGCTGGAGCAGCAAGGCCTTTCATCCACACGGCTCAGAATAAAAGGGAGAGAAAGTAGAGAGAATTAGTAGAAGTAGGAAGAAAGGAAGAAAGAAAGAAAGAAAGAAAGAAAGAAAGAAAGAAAAGAAAGAAAGAAAGAAAGAAAGAAAAAGAAAGAAATAATAGAGTTATTAAAATTAAAATTAATTATTAAGAAAAATATTTTTTAAAAAAACAATGGACAGATAGAACCCTAGGACAAATGGTGGAAGCAAAGCTATACAGACATGATCTCACACAGAATCATACACATACACATTCACAAAAACAGGAAAAGGGGAAAAAATCATAAATCTTGCTCTCAAAGTCCACCTCCTCAATTTGGGATGATTCATTGTCTATTCGTGTATTCCACAGATGCAGGGTACATCAAGTTGCTTGTGGAGCTTTAATCCTGCTTCTGAGAGGCTGCTGGGAGAGATTTCCCTTTCTCTTCTTTGTTCTCACAGCTCACAGGGTCTCAGCTTTGGATTTGGCCCCGCCTCTGCGTGTAGGTCGCCAGAGGGCGTCTGTTCTTCGCGCAGACGGGACTGGGTTAAAGGAGCCGCTGACTCGGGGGCTCTGGCTCACTCAGGCCGTGGGGGAGGGAGGGGCACGGAGTGCGGGGCGGGCCTGTGGCGGCAGAGGCTGGCGTGACGTTGCACCAGGCTGAGGCCCGCCGTGCGTTCTCCCTGGGAAGTCATTCCCGGATCCCAGGAACCTGGAAGTGGTGGGCTGCACAGGCTCCCCAGAAGAGGGGTGTGGATAGTGACCTGTGGTTGCACACAGGCTTCCTGGTGGCGGCAGCAGCAGCGTTAGCGTCTCCCGCCTGTCTCTGAGGTCCGTGCTTTTAGCCGCGGCTCGCACCTGTCTCTGGAGTTCCTTTAGGCAGCGCTCTTAATCCCCTCTCCTCACGCACCAGGAAACAAAGAGGGAAGAAAAAGTCTCTTGCCTCTT
>NW_006774564.1:835179-861220 GCF_000442215.2 Lipotes vexillifer | reverse complement strand
CTAGTGTGTGGAGACCTTTCCTCCTTCACAGCTCCCTCCCACTGGTGCAGGTACCGTCTTTTGTGTCTGTTTATTCTTTTTTCTTTTGCCCTACCCAGGTACGTGGGGAGTTTCTTGCCTTTTGGGAGGTCTGAGGTCTTCTGCCAGCATTCAGTAGGTGTTCTGTAGGAGTTGTTCCACGTGTAGGTGTATTTCTGGTGTATCTGTGGGGAGCAAGGTGATCTCCGCGTCTTACTCTTCCGCCATCTTCCCAGCCCCTCCCACCCCATCTTCTTTATCCATTCATTCATTGATGAACACTTAGGTGGTTTCCATGTCTTGGCTATTGTAAATAATACTATGATAAACATAAGGGTGCATATATCTTTCTAAATTAGTGTTTTCATATTCTTTGAATAAATACCCAGAAGTGGAACTGCTGGATCATATGGTAGTTCTATTTTTCATTTTTTGAGGAATCTCCACACCGTTTTCCAAAGTGGCTGTACCATTTTATATTCCCACCAGCAGCATATGAGAGTTACCTTTTCTCCACAACCTTTCCAACACTTGTTATTTGTAGTCTTTTTGATAATAGCCATTCTAATGAGTGTGAGGTGAAATCTCATTGTGGTTTTGATTTGTGTTTCCCTGATGATTAGTGATGTTGAGCATCTTTTCAGGTGCATGTTGGCCATCTGTATGTCTTCTTTGGAAAAATGCCTATTCAGGTCCTCTGGCCATTTTATAATTGGGTTGTTTGTTTGTTTTGATGTTGAGCTATATGAGTTGTTTTTATATTTTGAATATTAACCTCTTATCAGATATATTGCTTGCAAATATCTTCTCCCATTCAGTAGGTGACCTTTTTGTATTGTTGATGGTTTCCTTCACTTTGTAAAAGTTTTTTAATTTGATTTAATCCCATTTGTTTATTTCTGTTTTTGTTTCCCTTGCCTTTGGGGTCAGGCCCACAAAAACATTGCTAAGACTGATGCCAGTGAGATTACCACCTATATTTTCTTCTCGGAATTATATGGTTTCTGCTCTTACATTCAAGTCATTAATCCACTTCAAGTTAATTGTTGTGTATGGTGTAAGCTAGTGGTCTAGTTCCATTCTCTTGTATGCAGATGTGGAGTTTTCCCAACACCATTTATTGAAGAAATTGTCCTTTTCCTATTGTATGTTCTTTGCATCTTTGTCATAGATTAATTGTCTATATATGTGTGGGTTTATTTCTGTTCTGTTGATCTATATGTCTGTTTTTGTGTCAGTACCATACTCTTTTGATTACTATAGATTTGTATTATACTTTGAAATCAGGCAGTGTGGTACCATCAGCTGTGGGTTTTTGGGGGGATTTTTGCCTCAAGATTGTTTTGGCTATTCAGGGTCTTTTGTGTTTTCATATGAATTTTAGAATAATTTGTTCTAGTTCTATGAAATATGCCATTGGAATTTAGATAGGGATTTCATTGTATCTGTAGATTTCTTTGGGTAGTATAGATATTTTCACAGTATTAATTCTTCCAATCCATGGGCACAGAATATCTTTCCATTTTTCATGTCTTCTTCAGTTTCTTTCATCGATATCTTATCGTTTTCAGTCTATGGGTCTTCACTTCCTTGGTTAAATTTATTTCTAGGTATTTCATTCATTTTTGGTGCAATTGTAAATGGGATTGTTTTATTAATTTCTCTTTTTGATAGATTTTTGATAATGTATAGAAACATCACAGATTTATGTATATAGATTTTGTAACCTGCAAATTTACTGAATTTATTAGTTTTAATCATGTTTTTGTGGAATCTTTAGGATTTTCTATATATAGTATCATGTCTACAAATAGAGACAGTTTTAATTGTTTCTTTCTGATTTAGATGTCTTTTATTTCTTTTCCTTGACTAATTGCTGTGATTAGGACTTCTAATACTGTGTTGAATAAAAATGGCCAGTGCAAGCATCCTTATTTTGTTGCTGATCTTAGAGGAAATGCTTTCAGCTTTTTACCATTGAGTACGATGTTAGCTGTGGGTTTGTCATATATAGCTTTATTATGTTGAGGTATATGCACTTAGTTGAGATTTTTTATCATAAATGATGTTGAATTTTATAGAATGATTTTCTGCATCTATTGAGATGATCATTTGATTTTTATTCTCCATTTTGTTAATATGGTGTACCATGTTGATTTATTTGTGAATGTTAAAGCATCTTTGTGTCCTTGGAATAAATCCCACTTGATCATGACTTATGGTCCTTTTAATGTATTGTTTAATTCAGTTTCCTAATATTTTGTGGAGGATTTCTGCATGTATGTTAATCAAGAATATTGGCCTGTAAGTTTCTTTTTTTATACCATCCTTGTTTGGTTTTGGTATCAGGTTAATACTGGCCTCATAATACATGTTTGGAATTTATCCCTTCTCATCAATATTTTGGAAGAGTTTCAGAAGGATGTTTTGAATATTTGGAAGAATTCACCAGTGAAGCCATCTGGTCCTGGACTTTAGTTTTGGGGGATATCTTTAATTACTGATTTGATCTCCTTACTAGTAATCAGTCTGTCAGGTTCTCTATTTCTTTATGATTCAGTCTTGGAAGATTTTGTTTCTAGGAACTTGTCCATTTATTCAGGTTGTCCAATTTCTTGGTGTATAATTGTTTGTTGTAATCTCTTATGATACTTTTTATTCCTGTGGTATCAGTTGTAATTTCTCCTTTCATTTCTGATTTTATTTATTTGAGCCTTCTCTTTTTTTCTTGCTTTGTCTAGCCAAAGGTATGTTATTTTGTTTATATTTTCAAAGAACCAGCTCTTAGTTTCTTTAATGTTTCCCATTGTGTTTTTAGTCTCTATTTCATCTATTTCTGCTCTCATCTTTATTATTTCCTTTCTTCTACAACGTCTTTCATTGTGGTATGTAGTATTTCTGTTTTCATTTCTCTTAAGTTATTTAAAATTTTCTTCTTTGATTTTTTTGATATGGGTTGTTCAGTAGTATGTCATTTAATCTCCATGTGTTTTGTGGTTTTTCCATATTTCTCATTGTAACTGACTTCTATTTTTATACCATTGTGGTCAGAGAAGATACTTAGTATGATTTCAGTTTTCTTGAATTTATGGACACTTGTTTTTATTTGTTTGTTTTTTTGCAGTACACGGACCTCTCACCACTGTGGCCTCTCCTGCCATGGAGCACAGGCTCCGGACGTGCAGGCCCAGGGGCCGTGGCTCATGGGCCCAGCTGCTCCTCGGCACACGGGACCCTCCCAGACTGGGGCACAAACATGCATCCCCTGCATCGGCAGGCGGACTCCCAACCACTGCGCCAGCAGGGAAGCCCTGGAGACTTGTTTTGTGTCCCAACATATGATCTATTCTGAAGAATGTTCTGTGTGTTCTTGAGAAGAATATGTATTCTGATGGTTTTGGATGGAATTATGTATATGTCTATTAACATCATTTGGTCTAATGTGTCACTTAAGGCTGATATTTCCTTATGGATTTTTTTGTCTGGATGATCTATCCATTATTGTTAGTGGGGTGTTTAAATTCCCCTACTACTATTTTATTGCTTTTTGGTCCATTAATATTTACTTTATATCTTTTGGTGATCCTATATTGGGTACATATATATTTATAAATATTATTATTTTTTGCTTTATTGGCCTCTTTATCATTAATTAGTGCCCTTTTTGTCTTTTATTATGGTCTTTGTTTTAAAGCCTATTTTGTCTGATATAACTATTCCAACTATTCTTTTCATTTCCATTTGCATGGAATATCTTTTTCCTGCCTTTCACAGTCTGTTTGTGCCCTTACTTCTGTGGTGAGTCTCTTGTAGGCAGAATATAGATGGGTCTTATTTTCTTTAATCCATTCAGCCACTTTATGTCTTTTGATTAGCAAATTTAGTTCATTTACATTTAAAGTAATTATTAGAGTCCAGGAAAAGGTCTGGAGCTGCTGAAGAGGCAAGAGACTTTTTCTTCCCTCTTTGTTTCCTGGTGCGCGAGGAGAGGGGATTAAGAGCGCTGCTTAAAGGAGCTCCAGAGACGGGCATGAGCCGCGGCTAAAAGCACAGACCCCAGAGACAGGCAGGAGATGCTAAGGCGGCTGCTGCCACTGCCAAGAAGCCTGCATGTGAGCACAGGTCACTATCCACACCTGCTTTCTGGGGAGCCTGTGCAGCCCGTCACTGCTGGGTTCCCGGGATCCAGGGACAACTTCCCTGGGAGAACGCACGGCGGGCCTCAGCCTGGTGCAACATCATGCCAGCCTCTGCCACCGCAGGCTCGCCCTGCACTCCGTGCCCCTCCCTCCCCCCAGCCTGAGTGAGCCAGAGCCCCTGAATCAGCGGCTCCTTTAACCCCGTCCTGTCTGAGCAAAAAACAGACACCCTCCAGCGACCTAAATGCAGAGGCAGGGCCAAATCCAAAGCTGAGACCCTGGGAGCTGTGAGAACAAAGAAGAGAAAGGGAAATCTCTCCCAGCAGCCTCAGAAGCAGCAGATTAAAGCTCCACAATCAACTTGATGTACCCTGCATCTGTGGAATACATGAATAGAAAACGAATCATCCCAAATTGAGGAGGTGGACTTTGAGAGCAAGATTTATGATTTTTTCCCCTTTTCCTCTTTGTGTGAATGTGTATGTGTATGCTTCTGTGTGAGATTTTGTCTGTATAGCTTTGCTTCCACCATTTGTCTGACGGTTCTATCCGTCTGTTTTTTTTTAATTGTTTTTCTTTCTTAATAATTAATTTTAATAACTATATTTTATTTTAATTTATCTTTTCTTTCTTTCTTTCTTTCTTTCTTTCTTTCTTTCTTTCTTTCTTTCTTTCTTTCTTTCTTTCTTTCCTTCTTTCTTTCTTTCTTTCCTTCCTTCCTTCCTTTAGAGAATGAATCATCCCAAATTGAGGAGGTGGACTTTGCCAGCAAGATTTATGATTTTTTCCTCTTTTCCTCTTTATGTGAGTGTGTATGTGTATGCTTCTGTATGAGATTTTGTCTGTAGAGCTTTGCTTCCACCATTTGTCCTAAGGTTCTATCTATCTGTATTTTTTTTAATTTTTTTCTTATTATTTTTTAATTTAATAACTTTATTATATTTTACTCTATTTTATGTTACTTTATCTTATTTCTTTCTTTCTTCCTTCCTTCCCTCCTTCCTCCCACCATCCCTCCCTCCTGCCTTCCTTCCTTCCTTCCTTTCTTTCTTTCTTTCTTTCTTTCTTTCCTTCTTTCTTTCTTTCTTTCTTTCCTTCTTTCTTTCTTTCTTCCTTCCTTCCTTCCTTTTTCTTTCTTTCTTTCTTCCTACTTCTACTAATTCTTTCTCTGTACTTTTACTCCCTTTTATTCTGAGACGTGTGGATGAAAGGCTCTTGATGCTGCAGCCAGGAGTCAGTGCTGTGCCTCTGAGGTGGGAGAGCCAACTTCAGGACACTGGTCAACAAGAGACCTCCCAGCTTCACATAATATCAAATGGCTAAAATCTCCCAGAGATCTCCATCTCAACGCCCGCACCCAACTTCACTCAAAGACCAGCAAGCTACAGTGCTGAACACCCTAGGCCAAACAACTAGCAAAACAGGAACACAACCCCACCCATTAGCAGAAAGGCTGTCTAAAATCGTAATTATTCCACAGACACCCCAAAACACACCACGAGACATGGACCTGCCCACCAGAAAGACAAGATCCAGTCTCACCCAACAGAACACAGGCACTAGTCCCCTCCACCAGGAAGCCTACACAACCCACTGAACCAACCTTAGCCACTGGGGACAAACACCAAAAACAACAGGAATTATGAACCTGCAGCCTGCAAAAAGGAAACGCCAAACACAGTAAGATAAGCAAAATGAGAAGACAGAAAAACACACAGCAGACGAAGGAGCAAGATAAAAACCCAACAGACCTAACAAATGAAGAAGAAGTAGGCAGTCTACATGAAAAAGAATTCAGAATCATGATAGTAAAGATGATCCAAAATCTTGGAAATAGAATAGAGAAAATGCAAGAAACATTTAACAAGGACCTAGAGGAACTAAACATGAAACAAACAATGATGAACAACACAATAAATGAAATAAAAAATACTCTAGATGGGATCAATAGCAGAATAACTGAGGCAGAAGAACGGATAAGTGACCTGGAAGATAAAATAGTGGAAATAACTACTGCAGAGCAGAATAAAGAAAAAAGAATGAAAAGAACTGAGGACAGTCTCAGAGACCTCTGGGACAACATTAAACGCACCAATATTTGAATTATAGGGGTTCCAGAAGAAGAAGAGAAAAAGAAAGGGACTGAGAAAATATTTGAAGAGATTATAGTTGAAAACTTCCCTAATATGGGAAAGAAAATAGTTAATCAAGTCCAGGAAGCACAGAGAGTCCCATATAGGATAAATCCAAGGAGAAATATGCCAAGACACATATTAATGAAACTGTCAAAAATTAAATACAAAGAAAGCACATTAAAAGCCGCAAGGGAAAAACAACAAATAACACACAAGGGAATCCCCATAAGGTTAACAGCTGATCTTTCAGCAGAAACTCTGCAAGCCAGAAGGGACTGGCAGGACATATTTAAAGTGAGGAAGGAGAAAAACCTGCAACCAAGATTACTCTACCCAGCAAGGATCTCATTCAGATTTGATGGAGAAATTAAAACCTTTGCAGACAAGCAAAAGTTGAGAGAGTTCAGCACCACCAAACCAGCTTTACAGCAAATGCTAAAGGAACTTCTCTAGGCAAGAAACACAAGAGAAGGAAAAGACCTACAATAACGAACCCAGAACAATTTAGAAAAGGGGGATAGGAACATACATATCGATAATTACCTTAAATGTAAATGAATTACATGCTCCCACCAAAAGACACAGATTGGCTGAACGGATACAAAAACAAGACCCATATATATTCTCTCTACAAGAGACCCACTTCAGACCTAGGGACACATACAGACTGAAAGTGAGGGGATGGAAAAAGATATTCCACGCAAATGGAAACCAAAAGAAAGCTGGAGTAGCAATTCTCATATCAGACAAAATAGACTTTAAAATAAGGACTATCAGAAGAGACAAAGAAGGACACTACATAATGATTAAGGGATCGATCCAAGAAGAAGATATAACAATTGTAAATATTTATGCACCCAACATAGGAGCACCTCAATACATAAGGCAAAAACTAACAGCCATAAAAGGGGAAATTGACAGTAACACATTCACAGTAGGGGACTTTAACACCCCACTTTCACTAATGGACAGATCATCCACAATGAAAATAAATAAATAAACACAAACTTTAAATGATACATTAAACAAGATGGACTTAATTGATATGTATAGGACACTCCATCCAAAAACAACAGAATACACATCTTTCTCAAGTGCTCATGGAACATTCTCCAGGATAGATCACATCTTGGGTCACAAATCAAGCCTTGGTAAATTTAAGAAAATTGAAATTGTATCAAGTATCTTTTCCAACCACACCACTATGAGACTAGATATCAATTACAGGAAAAGATCTGTAAAAAATACAAACACATGGAAGCTAAACAATACACTACTTAATAACGAAGTGGTCACTGAAGAAATCAAAGAGTGAATAAATAAATGCCTAGAAACAAATGACAATGAAGACACGATGACCCAAAACCTATGGGATGCCACAAAAGCAGTTCTAAGAGGGAAGTTTATAGCAATACAAGCCCACCTTAAGAAGCAGGAAACATCTCGAATAAACAACCTAACCTTGCACCTCAAGCAATTAGAGAAAGAAGAACAAAAAAACCCCAGAGTTAGCAGAAGGAAAGAAATCATAAAAATCAGATCAGAAATAAATGGAAAAGAAATGAAGGAAATGATAGCAAAGATCAATAAAATTAAAAGCTGGTTCTTTGAGAAGATAAACAAAATAGATAAACCATTAGCCAGACTCATCAAGAAAAAAAGGGAGAAGACTCAAATCAATAGAATTAGAAGTGAAAAAGGAGAAGTAACAACTGACGCTGCAGAAATAAAAAAGATCATGAGAGATTACTACAAGCAACTCTATTCCAATAAAATGGAAAACTTGGAAGAATGGACAAATTCTTAGAAATGCACAACCTGCCAAGACTGAATCAGGAAGAAATAGAAAATATGAACAGACCAATCACAAGCACTGAAATTGAAACTGTGATTAAAAATCTTCCAACAAACAAGAGCCCAGGACCAGATGGCGTCACAGGCTAATTCTAACAAACATTTAGAGAAGAGCTAACACCTATACTTCTCAAACTCTTCCAAAATATAACAGAGGGAGGAACACTCCCAAATTCATTCTACAAAGCCACCATCACCTTGATACCAAAACCAGACAAGGATGTCATAAAGAAAGAACACTACAGGCCAATATCACTGATGAACATAGTTGCAAAAATCCTCAACAAAATACTAGCAAACAGAATCCAACAGCACATTAAAAGGATCATACACCATAATCAAGTGGGGTTTATCCTAGTAATGCAAGGATTCTTCAATATATGCAATCAATGTGATAAACCATATTAACAAATTGAAGGAGAAAAACCATATGATCATTTCAATAGATGCAGAGAAAGATTTTGACAAAATTCAACACCGATTTATGATAAAACCTGTGGAAAGTAGGCATAGAGGGAACTTTCCTCAACATAATAAAGGCCATATATGACAAACCCACAGCCAACATCATCCTCAATAGTGAAAAACTGAAAGCATTTCCAGTAAGATCAGGAACAAGACAAGGTTGCCCACTCTCACCGCTCTTATTCAATAGCTTTGGAAGTTTTAGCCCCAGCAATCAGAGAAGCAAAGGAAATAAAAGGAATCCAAGTCGGAAAAGAAGTTAAGCTGTCACTGTTTGCAGATGACATGATACTATACATAGAGAATCCTATGGATGCTACCAGAAAACTCTGAGAGCTAATCAATGAATATGGTAAAGTTGCAGGATACAATATTAATGCACAGAATTCTCTGGCATTCCTATACACTAATGATGAAAAATCTGAAAGTGAAATCAAGAAAACATTCCCATTTACCATTGCAACAAAAAGAATAAAATATCTAGGAATAAACCTACCGAAGGAGAAAAAAGACCTGTATGCAGAAAATTATAAGACACTGATGAAAGAAACTAAAGATGATACAAATAGATGGAGAGATATACCATGTTCTTGGATTGGAAGAATCAACATTGTGAAAATGACTCTACTACACAATCTACAGAATCAATGAAATCCCTATCAAACTACCACTGGCATTTTTCACAGAACTAGAACAAAAACTTTCACAATTTGTATGGAAACACAAAAGACCCCGAAGAGCCAAAGCAATCTTGAGAACGAGAAACGGAGCTGGAGGAATCAGGCTCCCTGACTTCAGACTATACTACAAAGCTACAGTAATCAAGACAGTATGGTACTGACACAAAAACAGAAAGATAGATCAATGGAACAGGATAGAAAGCCCTGAGATAAACCCACGCACATATGGTCACCTTATCTTTGATAAAGGAGGCAGGAACGTACAGTGGAGAAAGGACAGCTTCTTTAATAAGTGGTGCTGGGAAAACTGGACAGGTACATGTAAAAGTATGACATTAGATCACTCCCTAACATCATACACAAAAATTAGCTCAAAATGGATTAAATATGTAAGGCCAGAAACTATCAAACTCTTAGAGGAAAACATAGGCAGAACACTCTATGACATAAATCATAGCAAGATCCTTTTTGACCCACGTCCTAGAGAAATGGAAATAAAAACAAAAATAAACAAATGGGACCTAATGAAACTTCAAAGCTTTTGCACAGCAAAGGAAACCATAAACAAGACCAAAAGACAACCCTCAGAATGGGAGAAAATATTTGCAAATGAAGCAATTGACAAAGGATTAATTTCCAAAATTTACAAGCAGCTCATGCAGCTCAATAACAAAGAAACAAACAACCCAATCCCAAAATGGGCAGAAGAGCTAAATAGACATTTCTCCAAAGAAGATATACAGATTGCCAACAAACACATGAAAGAATGCTCAACATCATTAATCATTAGAGAAATGCAAATCAAAACTACAATGAGATATCATCTCACACCAGTCAGAATGGCCATCATCAAAAAATCTAGAAACAATAAATGATGGAGAGAGTGTGGAGAAAAGGGAACACGCTTGCACTGCTGGTGGGAATGTGAATTGATACAGCCACTGTGGAGAACATTATGGAGGTTCCTTAAAAAACTACAAATAGAATTACCATATGACCCAGCAATCCCACTACTGGGCATATACCCTGAGGAAACCAAAATTCAAAAAGACTCATGTACCAAAATGTTCATTGCAGCTCTATTTACAATAGCCCGGAGATGGAAACAACCTAAGTGCCCATCGTCAGATGAATGGATAAAGAAGATGTGGCACATATATACAATGGAATATTACTCAGCCATAAAAAGAAACGAAATTGAGCTATTTGTAATGAGGTGGATAGACCTAGAGTCTGTCATACAGAGTGAAGTAAGTCAGAAAGAGAAAGACAAATACCGTATGCTAACACATATATATGGAATTTAAGATTTAAAAATGTTATGAAGAACCTAGGGGTATAACAGGAATAAAGACACAGACCTACTGGAGAACAGACTTGAGGATATGGGGAGGGGGGAAGGGTGAGCTGTGATAGGGCTAGAGAGAGACATGGACATATATATATACTAACAAACGTAAGGTAGATAGACAGTGGGAAGCAGCCGCATGGCACAGGGATACCGGATCGGTTCTTTGTGGCTGCCTGGAGGGGTGGGATAGGGAGGGTGGGAGGGAGGGAGACAAAGAGGGAAGAGATATGGGAACATATGTATATGTATAACTGATTCACTCCGTTATAAAGCAGAAACTAACACACCATTGTAAAGCAATTATACCCCAATAAAGATGTTTAAAAAAAACAAAACAAAAGAAAAAAACTACAAATAGAACTACCATATGACCCAGCAATCCCACTACTGGGCATATACCCTGAGAAAACCAAAATTCAAAAAGACTCATGTACCAAAATGTTCATTGCAGCTCTATTTACAATAGCCTGGAGATGGAAACAACCTAAGTGCCGATCATCGGATGAATGGATAAAGATTATGTGGAACATATATACAATGGAATATTACTCAGCCATAAAACGAAATGAAATTGAGCTATTTGTAATGAGGTGGATAGACCTAGAGTCTGTCATACAGAGTGAAGTAAGTCAGAAAGTGAAAGACAAATACCGTATGCTAACACATATATATGGAATTTAAGAAAAAAATGTCATGAAGAACCTAGGGGTAAGACAGGAATAAAGACACAGACCTACTAGAGAATGGACTTGAGGATATGGCGAGGGGGAAGGGTGAGCTGTGACAAAGGGATAGAGAGTCATGTACATATATACACTACCAAACGTAAGGTAGATAGCTCGTGGGAAGCACCCACATGGCACAGGGATAACAGCTCCGTGCTTTGTGACCACCTGGAGGGGTGGGATAGGGAGGGTGGGAGGGAGGGAGATGCAAGAGGGAAGAGATATGGGAACATATGTATATGTATAACTGATTCACTTTGTTATCATGCAGAAACTAACACACCATTGGAAAGCAATTATACCCCAATAAAGATGTTAAAATAATAATAATAAAGTTATTATTGATAGACATGTACTTATTGCCATTCTTTTCATTATTTTCCAGCTGTTTTTGTAGTTCCTCTCTGTTCCTTTCTTCTCTTTCTCTCTTCCCTTGTGGTTTGATCACTTTCTTTGGTGTTATGTGTAGATTCCTTTCTCATTTTCTTTTGTGTATTTACTGTAAGTTTTTTCTTTGTGGTTACCAAGTGTTTCATAAATAACATCCTATGCATACAATAGTTTTAAAAAATTTGATAGCATTTTATATTTGAACACATTCCAAAAGCTTTACATTTTTACTCTTCCACCCAGATTTTATATTTTGATGACATATTTTTATTTTATGCATCCATTTATTTATTATAATTTTAATTTTACTACTTTTATCTTTTGACCTTCATACTTGCTTTATAAGTGGTTGATCCACTACCTTTACTTTTTATTGACTTTTTCCAGTGAGAGTATTAACTTTGTATGTTTTCTTATTGTTAATTAGTGTACCTTCGTTTCAACATGGAGAAGTCTTTTTAACATTTCTTGTAAGGCTCATTGAGTGGTGATAAACTCTTTTAGCTTTTGTCTCTCTGGAAAACTCTTAATATCTCCTTCAATTCTGAATGATAACCTTACTGGGCAGAGAATTCTGGGCTGGATTTTTTTTTTCTTTCAGCACTTTGAATATATTCAGAGAGTAATGCAGCACTCCTCTCTGGCCTGCAGAATTTCTACAGAAAAATCTGCTGATAGCCTCATGGGGTTTCCCTTGTATGTAATACATTGTTTTTTTTTCTCTAACTGCTTTTAAAATTCTGTCTTTATCCATAACTTTTACCATCTTAATTATAATGTGCCTTGGTGTGGTTCTCTTTGGTTCATCTTATTTGGAACTCCCTGGGCTTCTTGAATATGGGTGTCTCTCTCTTTTCCCATATTAGGGAACTTTTCATCCATAATTTCTTCAAATAATTTTTCTGCCCCTTTCTCTCTCTCTCTTTCTTATCCTCCTGGGACCCCTATAATACAAATGTTATTCTGTTTGATGTTGTCCCAGGGATCCCCTAAGTTGTCCTCACTTTAAAAAATTATTTAATATTGCTGCTCTGTCTGGGTGAGATCTATTGCTTTGTCATCCAGTTAACTGATTTGTGCTCCTACTTCATCCATTCTGCTGTCGAAACCCCCAGTGTATTTTTCAATTGTTATAAGCTTTGTTTGGTACTTTCTTATTGTTTTAATTTCTTTGTTTATGTTCTCACTTTTTTCATCTCTTTTTCTCCTGAGATCAGTGAGCATCTTTATGACCATTACTTTGAACTCTTTATCAGATAGGCTGCTTATCTCTTTTTAAAAATTTTAGTTTTTATTTTTATTATTTTTTAAAAAAATTATTTGAGTATAGTTGATTTATAATGTGTTACTTTCTGCTGTACAGCAAAGTGAATCAGTTATAGATATACGTATATCCACCTTTTTTTAGATTATTTTCCCATATAGGTCATTACAGAGTACTGAGTAGGGTTCACTGTGCTATACAGTAGGTCCTTATTAATTACCTATTTTATATATAGCAGTGTGTATATCTCAATCTAAATCTCCCAATTTATCCCCCCCCACTTACTTTCTTTTATTAAGGTCAACCCCCCACACCTACCTTCTTTTATTAAGGTGCTTTGCTGGGGATCTCTCTTGTTCTTTGGTTTGGAACATACTCTTTTGTCTTCTTATTTTTCCTGACTCTCTGTGCTTGTCTATATATATTAGGCAAACAACTACCTCTCCCAGTATTGAAGGAGTGGTTTTGTGTAGCAGATGATCCATGGAGCCCAGAAGCACAATCTCCTCTGGCCTCCAGAGCCAGGTGCTCAAGAGGCATTTCTTGTGCAGACTGTGTTCCCCTGCCAGCTATGGCAGGGCTGCAGCTACTGCACAGGGAGGGTGGGGTGTGATGTGTTCACCTGGTACAGCTGTGGCATAGATACAGCATAGGGTGAACAGCGCTCAAGGCATTCCCTTGGCCCAGTTGTGGCATGGCTGGTGCATGGGAAGGGCAGGGCTTGGGGCCTTCGCCTGGCTGTGGTGTAGCTTCTGTGTAGGGTGGTGGGGCTCAGAACACTTGCCCAACCTGGTTGCATGCAGCTGCTGCTCAGATATGGTAGGGCACAATGTGCTTGCCTGTCCTGCTTGAGGAGTAGCTGTTGTGTGGGGTGGGTGGGGTGCAGAGCATGTCCACATGTGGTAGTAGGCTACAGAGAAGGCACAAAAATGGTTTGCAGTTGTGCTTCTGTGTCACCGCAAGTTCCTGTCTCTCTGGCAGCTGCTTTAGGATTAGCGAGTAGGTCTCCCTCACTTATGATATAGGTGCTTTTTAGACTGTTGTTTTTGCACTAAATCTCAGGGTGAGTGGGTCTGCACATGAACCATTTCAAAGCAAGTTCTTCATTCCCTGTAGTTCCTAGACTTAATTAAATCCTGTTAATTTTCAAATACAGATATTTTGGGGGTTTGTCTTTCTGGTGCTGGATCCACAAGTTGGGGTTCATGTCTATAGTAGGGCACAGTCCCTTCACTTCTCTCCAGAATATTTTGTATTTTGGGAATTCTTCCCAAATCGTAATACTGTGCCAGGGGTTGGGTCCTGGGCAAGACCAAGTCTCTGCCTCTCCTACCCATTTTGATGCATCTCTTTTATCTTTTGTTGTGGATATGCTGTTCATCTAGTTCTCAGGTCCTTTTCAGAGGATAATTATTCCACATGTAACTCTAAATTTGTTATGTCTGTGGGAATAGGTGAATTCAAGGCTTCCTCTACCAGAATCTTAAACCAGTTTCCTGTTCCGTATTCTTTTAGGTGATGGTGAGGCAGGTGCAGCAACAAGAGGGAACACAGGAGAGACTCAGGGAAACAAAGTTTGCTATACTCATAGGTCCTAAAGAGGCAGAGGCACAAAATGCTAAGAGGTCACAGGGAGAAGTTCTGAGGGAGAGGACTCAATGAGAGGGAGGAAAGAGACAGAGAGAGAGAGAGAGAGAGAGAGAGAGAGAGAGAGAGAGAGAACCTGTGAGCAAGTGATTTTATTGGGGGTTAGGGTGGAGTACACAAGCAAAAAGTGCCAGAGGATTTCACTGGTGTGTTTCAATGTCAGTAGGTGACAGACAGAAGAAGGGGAACTTGTGGCAAGGGCCAACCCTATCATATTTGCTCACCTGGACAGGGTGCTCAGAGCCTATTGGTGGGGATGCTGAGGCAGCAGGAAAAAATGAAGTTTTAAAATTTACAATACAGTTGGGGCTTCACTTGTGGTACAGTGGTTAAGAATCCGCCTGCCAATGCAGGGGACACTGGTTCGAGCCCTGGTCCAGGAAGATCCCACATGCCACGGAGCAACTAAGCCCGTGTGCCACAACTACTGAGCCTGTGCTCTAGACCCCGTGAGCCACAACTACTGAAGTCCGCATGCCTAGAGCTCATGCTCCGCAACAAGAGAAGCCACCACAATGAGAAGCCCGTACACTGCAGCCAAAAGTAGCCCCTGCAACTAGAGAAAGCCTGAGTACAGCAATGAAGACCCAATGCAGCCAAAAATAAATAAATAAAATTAATTAATTAAAAAAATAAAATTTACAATACAGTTGACCCTGTGGGGCTCAACATCACTGACAATTCTAATTGGGAATCCGAATGGATAATGCTTGCCCCCTGGCTTCTGGAGATATTAAAGGTGAATGGAACAGCTTGACTTAGCCACTGAAGGCAAATTTTGATAAAGGTGACAACTAGGAAGAGTTCTATTAGGCATATTATGAAGGTTTGGTACCCAGTTCACAACAAGGCACCATACTTTGTGGGAGAAATCCAGGCACCTCTGGATTAAGGAAATCTGTTGGAAGATGTTGGTTATATTATAAAAGATCTTTACCTCTTGGCCATTCCTCATAGTTTGGTCTGTACCTGTCCAGACTTATTCATACACATACAACAGGAGGTATGCTGAATGGCACAAACCCCTCCTTCCCTGGCTAGTAAAAAGACAAGAGCCAGTCTGTTATCCATTACCACCTGGGCTAGAGACTAATGGACTAGTTGTAAAAGGGACAATGTTTTGACCAGCCTTTTAATATTACTGAAAAGTCAACTGAAAGGTGCTAGTTTGTAGTTATAATTTGATTTTTTTTACAAAAACTGCTGTTCTGATGCCAATTCTGGCAGATCCTATAGCTATGGCAAGTGCTATTAAGATACGGATAAGGGCTTCCCTGGTGGCGCAGTGGTTGAGAGTCCGCCTGCCGATGCAGGGGACACGGGTTCGTGCCCCGGTCCAGGAGGATCCCACATGCCGCAGAGCGGCTGGGTTCGTGAGCCATGGCCGCTGAGCCTGCGCGTCCGGAGCCTGTGCTCCACAACGGGAGAGGCCACAACAGTGAGAGGCCCGCGTACCACAAAAAACAAAAAAAAGATGGGGATAAATATAGCCCATTTTACCTGGTGTCCTTGGGTTGATAGAAACAAGGAGGTACCCAGTGGACAAGGAAATAGGGGAACCCCCTATGTAATCATTGCACACTGGGGTATGGTTTCATTAGGGAAAACCTGTGGGGAAGTTGGCAAAGAAAAAATACATAAGGTACTATGCCTGTGAGTTTGGACCACAATATAACTGTAAGGTGCCATTATTTAGAGCACAATGTATCCTTGAGGATGTTATCATAAGGTAAAAGCCTCAGCATGGGGAAGTGGCCAAGTGCAGTTGACTCCTCAGTAAAATTGGCAAGACTGTGGGGATGACTTGACTATCATGTGCAGCTGTCCCAGGTGAGTAGCATTAGGAATGAAGGCAGGTGTGTTTAAGTGAATATGGGCTTTCCTTGGAAGTCATGATAGAACTTAGTCTAGCATGGTGATGAGGAGGACATTAAGGTGGGGTCCCATCTCTAGAGGAACTTAGTGGCCGGCCCAACAGTTTTAAAGGGCTTGGGTCATGACTGAAACTTCAGTGGCCTGTACATATGAGTTAGAGGTCTTGGTTTGCAGCCAGGGTGGTGTGGTAGTTGATATAAGTGAGTAGAGACAGGGAGCGGAGGTGTTCATGGGAGTGGTATGTGTGCGTGTAGGTATGCACATGTGGTATGTATATATGTAGGCTTTGGGGTACCAGCCTCAGGAGTGCTGGGAGATCATCTTTCTGCTATTGGCCTGATCAGACCACAAGGCCATTTGCAACTACCCATGAAGCAATAAGAATCTAGACATAGGGAATCTACCTAGCAAAGGGCATCCTGTAGTGTAAGTTGGGCAGGCCCAAGGACATCATCCCTAGTCACTTGAGGCCGGATGATAGGTTGCAGCACTCCAGTGGACAGCATTGCATACATTGGTGGTGCTGCCATCAGTGAACACAAACTTCCTTTCCATGTCAGACATTTGGTCACAAGGGGCTCTCCATTTTGCCAGAGGATGAGGCAATGGGGGACCATTGCTGTCTCCAGGTCCATGGGCAATGTGCTGAGCATGGGGGAAGCTACATACCCCTGTAACTTAGAAAGACCCTGTTTGTAAGGTTTAACCAATTACTGAAGGTTCCTTTTCCACTTAAGCAAAGTATTTTCCATGGTCATGCCAAGCCACTCCTGGGAAGAATCTGTCACCCATGACAGGATAGAAATCTGGGTTGGGACAGTGAGACCCTCAGTCTCTGTCAGTGCCCAGTAGACAGCTAATATTTGGCTCTCTAAAGGTTTGTATCAGGCAGTGGATGATGGCGGCCTTCAGCTTCAAAAGCCCATTAAGAGCATTTTTGACCATGCTTAGTTCACAAAGTCTCCAGGAAGCATAGTCAGGGGTGATCAATGGCTCAAGTACAAAATCAGTTTGGGGGAACCAGTGGCCTGGCTTGTGGTATAGTCTGCTGAGTTAATTCCCATGTCCCTTGTTGGTGCTCCCCACAATGGAAGATGGTCAGCTTTTGAGGGAACTGGTAAATAGGCAGAATTAAAATGGAAAGGCATAGAATGTGATGTTTCCAGACATGAAGAGGTCTAACAAGCCTAGCAAGGCATCTGGGGCAGGCTGAGCTTTAAAAGCTGTTGTTTACTATAGTAGGGATTTGGTGACTGTCAGAACACCAGATTATGTTCAAGAATTAAACTGAGGTCACCAGGCCTTGGATTTTGTGTGGAGCTATTGCCCAACCCTGTTTTTGGAAATGATGTGTAAGTGCATGTAAATTCTCCTTAAAGGGGACCCTGTATCAGGATATTATCTATGTAGAGCCAGCAAAGAGAAGTCTTGAAGGGGATCATGTCCAGGTCCTGAAGGCACAAATCATGGGTAATGGCTAGGTTTAAATAACCCATGAACAGCAGGGTAAATGTATAATGGGTTCCTTCAAAGGCAAAGGCAGGGACTTCCCTGTTGTGCAGTGGTTAAGAATCTACCTGCCAGTGCAGGGGACACAGGTTTCACCCCTGATCTGGGAAGATTCCACATGCCATAGAGCAACTAAGCCTGTGCACCACAACTACTGAGCCTGAGCTCTAGAGCCTGCAAGCCACAAATACTGAACCTGCGTGCCACAGCTACTGAAGACTGTGCACCTAGAGAACAAGCTCCACAACAACAGAAGCCACCGCAATGAGAAGTCCACGCACCGCAGTGAAAAGTAGCCCCCACTCAACACAACTAGAGAAAGCCCGTGCACAGCAACAAAGACCCAATGCAGCCAAAAATAAATAAATAAGTAAATAAATTTACAAATAAATAAATAAATGGTGAAGTCAAACTGAGACTGACTGATAGGCACTGAATAAAACATAGTGGTCAGGTACTCCATGGTGAAATAGTAGCCAGATGACCTTTGCATATCTTTAATTAATTTGATTATGTTAGGTATTGGAGCCTTAATGAGTGGAACCTGAACACTGAAATTTCGATAATTAATAGTTAAGCACAACCAGTTGGTGGAAGCCGTTAAGACTGGCCAAAGAGAACTATTGAAAGGAGAAATAGTGGAAATAATCGCTCCCTTCTTTTAGTAAATCTTGACAAACAGGTAGAAGGCCAAGAGTGTCTTGTCATGGGATTTTGTGTCATGTTCACTACCTTTACTGGCAGGGGCAGCCCTACAGGGTCTTACTGCAAATCTGACTAGTAGAGCCAGGGACTTCGGTTTGTTCCAGTGTTGCACCTGGCATGCAGTAACATTTATGCCTACAATAGGAAAACTCAAAGCCAAGAGAGCCACCAAGATGTTTAAGAAACCTGTTTAAGAAAGAATTGTTCCAACAGTGACATCTAGAGGAATCTGTTCTTGCCGTGAATGGTTTTACCCACATTACCCTGCAGATTAAAAGACTTGGGTGAGTTGCCTGGACTGATGGTAACTTGAGTTTCTATATCTGGTAAAGCTAGAAAATATTCTTTATTTTTAGAGTTCTGATTAACCACCAGAGTCATATATGGGCAATTACCCCAAGGTGGTGGGACGTGGCCTGGGAATGGCCAAATCCCTACTGAAGAGTTTGAAGTAATTGCCAGTTTCAGAGGTCTGGGTATTAGCTGGACACATCTTAAGTTCCCTTGGCCACCAGATATGTGGGCAAATGATGAGATCCTTTTAACGCGATCTCCATTAGTTGTGATTTGGAGGTGGCCTATCTAGTAATTACTTCATGAGGCTCACTCTATTCAATTACCAATAAATAGAGAGAGTTTGATTGCTCAGAGGCTGTAGGGGGAGTCAGTGAGTCAGAAAACAAATAGCAGGCAAATTGGTTTAGGTGGGGGGTGGGGGATTGGCGAGGGGCAGGTTTCCTGTTGCATCAGGAGGTGGAGTTTAACAGATCAGAATTTGTGAGTCAGGGTGGGCTGAGCCCTCCTGGAGAACCAGAAGATCAATTCCATTCATGTTTTCCCATATGGTGTGGGAAATGCCAATGAGATTAAACGATTCCACCTGGTAGCTGGGAGGGGTGCCCTGCCAGAAACTATTCCACGGACTCTGTGACAAAGGGGGCTGCCTCTGATTTAGAAATGTGTTGAGGATCTTCCTTATCTGAATGTTCAAAGAAATGATAGACCCATGGAACCATACCAGTTCTGCAAAGAGCATGCAGACCTCCACCATAGTTTTCCACTGGGCATTTGCCTTAGTAGCAATGATTGCAAAGGAGGGGTGAGCTTACCGCCAAGACATGAAAATCCAAGTCAGCAGTGGAAAGGCTTTGGAATACTGAAGGTTCTGAAGCTTCTATAACTTCCTCAAAAGCTTTGGCCTGTTTATCATACTTTCACTGGATTTGAGAATGCCCTCTATATTCCCTGGGTACCTTCAGACCTAAATATCTTGTAAGAATTGAGCTCCAAGAGACAAAGAATCTCTAAACAAATTATGCATTTTAGAATCTTTAGTAATGATGGTGGTTAATCTCTGTAGCCCAAGGCAGGTGCTCCAAGCCCATATTAAACACTCTCAGTGACCAGTTTTCTCCCTTCTCTTCATCTCTCTGAAAAAAAAAAAAAATCTTTGAGAATAATTTGAATTTCTAGTCTTATCAACTTACAAATTTCAGTTTCTAATTTCTCACAATTTCCCATGCTCTTGACCAGCTGGGTTGTGACAAGAAAGACCTTAAATGCTCCCTTCCCATGATCCCCCTCACAGGCAGCATCGTCCCTCTCTAGAGTGTCCCAGCTGGGTTGGGTCTGCATCTAAGAGAGATATGATAGCCAAGGCTTCCCTGGGGAGAGCTATTAGACCTTGGAGTGGAGCAGAAGCATCTTGGCATGCTGATATGCAGCAGCACTAATAGAGATGCAAAGAGGTTTTACATTTCTTGAGTATTTGGTAACCTCCTCTAGCATGTTGGGAGGTGCCAGAATCAAATGCTCCTGTTCCCATCCTAGCCATCTGATCCTGAGCTACTGATCTCCAGGAATAGGGCCTTCCATACCTCATGGGGTAGAGAGATTAAAAGCAACAGCAGCAAGGTATGCAGCAGAGAAGGCGTGGCCCCCAGCATCAACCCTTAACAAGCAGCATGATAGAATTGACTTCAAGAGGGTGTTCCTTCACTGCTTAGGATTGGGGAGGAACTTGAGAAATATGAACACGAGGAAGGAACTTAAACATGAGGAAGCTCCCCTGACCTGATGCCGTCTTTGTCTGCCCATGAATCAGCTAATAGTCTGCATCTGGTATTCAGTAAGCCTTTACTGGGAGTAGGGAAGTCACCCTTCCATTCTCACCCGCTGTCCTGATGGAACCTTCCTAATATTTTTAGCCGATTGTGTTAGTTTGTCTATTAAAGCACTAAGAGAAACTTTCTCCCTCTGTTGAAAAGTCAGAGCTGGCTAGAAGTGGAATCTCAGGGTGTTCTAGGCGAAGGAGATTCATATAATATAGGGTGGGGAGACTCGACAGTATCCAAAAAACGGCAATGCAAATTTATAGTGCAAAGAGGAACACAGGGACATCAACACTACATCAAGCCTTCCCAGATGGTAAAGCCCAACTGGGCCAGCTAATTAGTAAGCTAAGAGCAGTCAAGGGGCATCTTAAATCTCTTCTCACTGCCGGTGACTAGGCCATCCTATTTGTTTATTTATTTACTTATTTGTTTATTTTATTTTTTAAAATAAATTTATTTTATTTTATTTTTGGTGTTGGGTCTTCATTTCTGTGTGCGGGCTTTCTCTAGTTGCGGTGAGTGGGGGCTACTCTTTGTTGCAGTTTGTGGGCTTTTCATTGCGGTGGCTTCTCTTGTTGCAGAGCATGGGCTCTAGGCTCACAGGTTTCAGTAGTTGTGGCTTAGGGGCTCTAGAGCGCAGGCTCAGTAGTTGTGATGCATGGGATTAGTTGCTCCACGGCATGTGGGATCTTCCTGGACCAGGGCTCGAACCCCTGTCCCCTGCATTGGCAGGCATATTCCTAACCACTGTGCCACCAGGGAAGCCCAGCCATCCTCTTTATGATGCCACTTATTCTGTGTTCTTTTAGGTGATGGTCAGTCAGGTGTGGCCACAAGAGGGGGCACAAGAGAGGCTCAGGAAAACAGGGTTTATTATACTCATAGGTCCTAGAGAGACAAAATCACCACATGCTGAAAAGTCACATGGGAAGAGCACCTAGGGAGCAGACTCAGCAAGCAAGTGGGGAGCTGAGAGAGACATTGAGAGAGAGAGAGAGCGGGAGGAAGAGAGAGAGAGAGAACCTGTGAGCACCTGCCTTTACTGGAGATCAAGTTCAAGGTGAGTACACAGCAAAAGGTGCCAGGGATTTTACTGGTGTGTTTGGATGTCACTAGATCACAGTCAGAGGAGGACAAGAAGGGGAAATTGTGGCAGGGGCCAACCCTATCACACTGGTGCATCTGGTCATCTGGGTAGGGTGTTCATAGGCTATTTGTTGGGATGTAGAGCAGCAGGAAAATAGGTTTTAAAATTTACAATACACTTTCTTGGTAGGATCCTCCAAGGTACAGAATTTTGATGAAGTCCAATTTATTTATTTATTCTTTCATTGCTTATGCTTTTGGTGTCATGTCAAATGTCATATTTCCCAATATTTTATTATAACAGTTTTATAGTTTTAGCTCTTAAGTTTAGATCTTGATCCATTTTCAGTTAATTTTTGTATATGGTGTAAGGTGTGAGTTCAACTCCATTCTTCTGCATGTAGCTATCCAGTTTTCCAAGCACCATTTGTTGAAGAAACTCTCCATTCTCTATTCAATAATCTTGACATTGTTGTTGAAAGTCAGCGGCTCAATATGTGAATGTTTATTTCCGGGATCTCCATTCTATTCCATTGGTGTAATGTCTGTCCTTATGCCAGTGCTGTATTATTTTAATTACTGTATCTTTTCAGTAAGTTTCAGAGAGGAATTATGAGACCTCCAACTTTAATCATTTTTTAAGATTGTTTTGATTATTTGGCAACCCTTATAATTCCATATGAATTTGAGTATTGGATTTTCTGCTTCTGTAAAAATAGCTATTCAGAATTTGATAGGGATTGTGTTGTATCTGTAGATTACTTTGGGTAGTACTGCTATCTTAACAATGTTGAGTCTTCCTATTCATGAACATGGGAAACCTTTCCATTTATTCAGAACTTTAATTTCTTTCAGCAATGTTTTGTAGTTTTTCGCATGCAAATCTTCACCCCTTTGGTTAGATTTATTCTTAAACATTTAATTATTTTAGATGCTACAGCAAGTCCCCTACATATGAACCTTCAAGTTGCAAATTTTCAGATGAGAATGTGAGTTCGCATGTCCAATCACGTAGTTCACGTGTCTGGCATACATTGTCACGTGTGTGTCCTCTATAAGTGGTTGTGCTTTTGTGTACTTTACTGTACAGTACTGTATAGAGTACAGTAGTACAGTATTTTTATTTCAAGCTCAGGATGTCTGGAAGTAAGCGTAAAAGCAGCAGTGATGTAGCTGGTACTGCTAAGAAGCACCCAGTGACAATGATGGAAACAAAAGTGAAAATAATTGAGAAAGTGGAGCAAGGTGAAAAGATGGAATTGGAAGCCCAGAGAAAGGATGAAGAGAGAGAGACAAGAGGAAGTAGAAGTAACTTTAGAACCAAACAGATTCATGATGCAGGAAATGGCAAGGGGATTTTCTTTATTTGAAGAGGCACTTAGTTTTGGAGGCACAGAACCCAAACGTAGAACAGTACACAAAGTTTTCAGCAGCCTTTCAGAATGCAATCCAGGGCTACTGTGTCATCTGTGATGAGGAAAAAAAAAAAAAAAAAAAAAAAAAGCTGCTACCCAGACATCACTAGATCATTTTGTCAAGAGAGTAGATAGAGTTGAATCCAGCTAGGAACCAGAACCTGTGCCATCAACATCAGGCATGAGTGAAATTGCAGCTTGCCCTCCATCTCCTATTGCTGACAATCCTTCAGTTCTACCATCTCCCACCTCCTTTCCCTCCTCCAGTCAGTAACTCTTCTTGCCTGTTCACTTGATGCCAGCCCCTGTATGCCAACTGTTGTACTGTACTACTGTACTTTTCAAGGTACTGTACTATAAGATTAAAAATGTTTTCTTTATTTTTTGTGTTTGTTTTTTATGTATTATTTGTGTGAAAAGTATTATAAACCTAATATAGTACAGTACTATATAGCTGATTGTGTTAGTTGGGTACCTAGGCTAATTTTGTTGGACTTATGAACAAATTGGACTTATGAAAACACTCTCAGAACGGAACTCATTCGTATGTAGGGGCTTACTGTATTGTAAATGGGATTGCTTTCTTAAATTCTTTTTTGGATTGTTCATTGCTAGTGTATAGAAATACAACTGATTTATGTGTGTTGATCTTGTACTCTGTGAATTTTTAGCTTAAGTAGCTTTCCTGGAGATTCTCCAAGATTTTCAATATTGTGTCATCTGCCAATAAATATAGTTTTACCTCTTTCTTTCCAATTTGGATTCCCTTTATTTTTCTTGTCATATAGCTCTGGCTAGAACTTCCATAATGAAGCCGAATGTGGGCATAGTTTTCTTCCTGATATATATATATTTTTTGACCACACCACGTGGCATGTGGAACTTCCCCGACCAGGGATCGAAACCATGCCCCTGAAGTGGAAGCATGGAGTCTTAACCACTGGACCACTAGAGAAGTCCATGATTTTAGAGGGAAAGCTTTCAGTCTTTCACCACTGAGTATGATATGACATTGAGTTTCTCATAAATATCCTTTATCATGTTGAGGAAGTTTTCCTCTATTCCCAGTTTACTGAGAGTTTTTGTCATGAAAGGGTGTTGGATATTGTCAAATGTCTTTTCTGCATCAATTGAGATGGTCAAATGTATTTTTCCCTTTTATTCTATTAATGTGATATATTACATTGACTGATTTTCTTATGTTGAAACCTACTTGCATTCTTGAACTAAACCCCACTTGCTCATGGTGAATAATCCTCTTAATATGCTGTTGGATTCTATTTGCTAACTTTTTAAAAGTATAGTCTATTTATGATAGTGTATTAGTTTCATGTGTACAGCAAAGTGATTCTGTGTGTGTATGTATACCTATACATATATATATATATATATATTCAGTTTCAGAATATATATATATGAATATATATTCATTTTCAGATTCTTTTCCATTATAGGTTATTACAAGATACTGAATATAGTTCCCTGTACTATACAGTAAATCCTTGTTGTTTAGCTATTTTATACATAGTTGTGTGTAGCTGTTAATCCTATACTCCCAATTTATCATTCCTCTCTTTTCCCCTTTGGTAACCATAAGTTTGTTTTCTATGTCTGTGAGTCTGCTTCTGTTTTGTAAATGAGTTCATTTGTGTTATTTTTTAGATTCCACATATAAGTGATATCATATAATATTTGTCTTTGTCTGACTTACTTCACTCAGTATGATAATCTCTAGATCCATTCATGTTGCTGCAAATAGCAATATTTCATTCTTTTTTATGGCTGAGTAATATTGCATTGTATATATACAATGGAATGAATACACACACACACACACACACACACACACACACACACCACATCTTCTTTATCCATTCATCTGTTGATGGACACTTAGGTTGCTTCCATTTCTTGGCTACTGTAAATAGTACTGCTATGAACATTGGGGTGCATGTATTTTTTCAAATTAGAGTTTTCATCTTTTCTAGATATATGCCCAGGAGTGGAATTGCTAGATAATATGATAACTCTATTTATAGTTTTTTAAGGAACCTCCATAATGTTTTCCATAGTGGCTGCATCAATTCACATTCCCACAAATAGTATACAAGGATTCCCTTTTCTCTATACCCTCTCCAACATTTATTATTTGTAGACTTTTTTATGATGGCCATTCTGACTGGTGTGTGGTGATACTTCCGTTTGCTAATATTTTTAAGGATTTTGAAATCTATTCATAAGGTACACTAAATTTTCTTTTTTTGTGATATCATCTCATTCTCCTATCAGAGTAATTCTGGTCCATAGAATGAACTAGAAATTTTCCTCTTCCACTTTTTGCAAGAGTTAGAGAATTATTGGTGTTAATTCTTTAAATATATAGTAGAATTGACTGATAAAGTCCTCAAGCCTACAATTTTTCTTTCTTTAGAAGCTTTTAATTATGGATTCAATCTCCTTACTAGTTATATGTCTTTTCAGATTTTCTATTTCTTCATGAATCAGTTTAGATCATTTGTATATTTCAAGGAATATTTTTCATTTCTTCTAGGTATCTAATCTTGTATTCTCTTATAACTTCTTGTCTCTGTAAGGTCACTGGTAAAGTCCCCGCTTATGTTTCTAATTTTAATAACTGTGTCTTCTCTATTTTATTCTTTGTCATTCCT
>NW_006774564.1:804840-835169 GCF_000442215.2 Lipotes vexillifer | reverse complement strand
TTCCTGCTAGAGTTTGTAAATTTTGTTGATATTTTAAAAGAAAAAACTTATGCTTCAATTGATTTTCTCTGTTGGTTTTCTATGCTTTGTTTTGTTCATTCCCACTCTAATGTTTATTAATTCCTTTCTTCAGGTAGCTTTGGGTTTAGTTTGATCTTTTTGTTTCTTATGATGTAAAGTTAGGTTATCAATTTAAGATCCTTATTCCTAGTAATTATATACATTTACCACTATAAATTTCCCTCTGAGCACTGCTTTTGCTGCATCCCATAACTTTTTGTATGTTGTGTTTCCATTTCATCTCCCTCTAAGTATTTTCTAATTTCCCTCATGATTTCTTTTTTGGCCAATTCATTGTTTAAGATTTTGTTGTTTAATTTCTGTGTATTTTGGGGGTTTTCCAGTACTCCTCCTGTTACTGATTTCTAACTTTGCTCCAGTTTGGTTGGAGAAAATAATTTGTATGGCATGTATTTTTTCAATCTATTGAGAATTGTTTCATGGCCTGGCATACAGTATATCTTGGAGCATGTCTTATGTGAACTTGAGAAGGATATATATTCTGCTGTTCTTGGGTAGAGTGCTCTTATATATGTTAAGTTTAGTCCATTTATGAAGTTTTCAAATCTGTTGTTTTCCTACTTATTTCTGTATGGTTGATCTATTCATTATTGAAAGTGGGGTATTGAAGTTTTCAACTATTATTGTAGAACTATCTATTTTCCCTTTCAATTATGTCAATTTTTGCTTCAAATATTTTAAAGGTCTGTTATTAGGTGCATAAATGTTTATAATTGTTATATGTTCTTGCTGTATTGAGCCTTTTTCAATATACCATGTCCTTCTTTATCTCTTGTAATCTTTTCTTGAGTTTAAAATCTATATTGTCTGATATAGCCATCCAACACACTTTTGGTTACTATTTGCATGGAATAAATTTTTATATACTTTTACTTTCAACCTATTTGTGTCATTGGATCTAAAGTGAATCTCTTGTAAACAGCAAATATTTGCATCATTTTTTAAAAAACCATTGTGCCAATATCTGTCTTTTGATTACAGAGTTTCATCCATTTACATTTAAAGTAGTTACTTATAAGGAAGGACTTAACTTCTTCCTGTTTGCTATTTGTTTTCTATGTAACATAGCTTTTTTATCCCTCATTTTCTTTATTATTGCCTTTTGTGTTTAGTTGTTCTTTGTAGTGAAATATTTTGATTCTTTTCCCAATCTTTTAATGTATTTTCTATACATATCTTCTTTTTGGTTACTATAAAGATGGTTTATAACATCTTACACTTAAAGCAATCCAATTTGTAATTATGCCAATTTAACTTATACAAAAACTCTCCACTCTCCTCCTACATACTTCTGTCCACCACCTTCTGTTACTGATGTCACAAATTACATCTTTATACATTAAGTGCCAAATAACATAGTTTAATAATTACTTTTTATGTATACATCTTTTAAATCCTATGGAAAATAAAAGGTGAAGTTATAAAAGTGGAAAAGTGAAGTTATATTACAATAATAGTGAATTTTACAAGTTTCTGTGTATTTGTATTTACCAAACATTTTTTTTTTCTTCAACTTTGAGTTATTGTCCAGTTTCCTTTCACTTTAAACTTAAGGATTACTTTTAGCATTTCTTGCAGTGTAGGTCTAGTTGTAACAAACTGACTCAGCTTTTGTTTATTTGGGAATGTCAATTTCCCCCTTATTTTTGAAGGACAGTTTTGCCAGATATAGACTTCTCAGTTGACAGTATTTTTTCTTTCAACACTTTGAATATAGCATCCCATTACCCTCTGATCTCCAAGGGTTATACTGGAAAATAGACTGATAGTCTTAATGAGAATCCCTTGTATATATGAGTTGTTTCTGTCTTGCTGCTTCTAATATTCTCTCTTTGTCTTTGTCTTTGAACATTTTGATAATAATGTGTCTCAGTGTGGGTTCCTTTGGATTCATTGCTCAAGATTGCTTTGGCTATTCAGCGTCCTTAGTAGTTCCATACAAATTTTAGGATTGAATTTTTTACTTCTGTGAAAAATGACATTGGAATCCTGTTAATAAATTTATTTTATTTATTTACTTTTATTTTTGCTGCATTGGTCTTTGTTGCTGTGCGTGGGCTTTTCTCTAGTTGCAGCAAGCGGGGGCTACTCTTTGTTGTGGTGGGTGGGCTTCTCATTGGGTGGCTTCTCTTGTTGCAAAGCATGGGCTCTAGGTGCGTGTGCTTCAGTAGTTGTAGCACTTGGGCTCAGTAGTTGTGGCTCATGGGTTCCAGAGCACAGGCTCAGTAGTTGTGGTGCATGGGCTTAGTTGCTCTGCAGCATGTGGGATCTTCCCAGACCAGGGCTTGAACCAGTGTCCCCTGCATTGGCAGGTGGATTCTTAATGACTGCACCACCAGGGAAGCCGTGCCATTGAAATTTTGATAAGAATCCTATTGAATCTGTAGATTGCTTTGAGTAATATGGACATTTTAACAATATAAATACTTCCAATCCAAGAACACAGGATATCTTTCCTTTTATTTATGCCTTCTTCAATTTCTTTCATCAATGTCTTATAGTTTTCAGTGTATAGGTATTTCACATCCTTGGTTGAATTTATTCCTAATTGTTTTGTTGTTTTCGATGCTACTTTAAATGGTATTGCTTTCTTAATTTCTATTTGAGATAGTTCATTGTGTATAAAAATGCAACTGATTTTTATATGTTGATTTTGTACCCTATAACTTTCCTGAATTTATTGATTAGTTATAAAAGTTTTTTTGGAGTCTTTAGGGTTTTCCATGTATAAGATTATATAATTTGCAAATAGAGATAGTTTTACTTTTCCCCTTCTGATTTCGATGTCTTTTATTTCTTTTTCTTGCCTGATTGCTGTGGCTAGGACTTCTAATACTATGATGAATAAAATTAGCAAGAGTAGGCATTTTTCTCTTGTTCCTGAGCTTAGAGGAATTTTTTCTTTTTCTTTCAGTACGCGGGCCTCTCAATGTTGTGGCCTCTCCCGCTGTGGAGCACAGGCTCCGGACGCTCAGGCTCAGCGGCCATGGCTCACGGACCCAGCCACTCCATGGCATGTGGGATCTTCCTGGACCAGGGCACAAACCCGTGTCCCCTGCATCGGCAGACAGACTCTCAACCACTGTGCCACCAGGGAAGCCCGAGGATAAGTTTTTATCTTTTCAAGTTGAGTTTGATGTTAGCTGTGGGCTTGTCATATACAGCTTTTATTATGTTGAGGTATGTTCCTTCTATCCCTAATATGTTGAGAGCTTTCATCCAGAAGGCTGTTGAATTTTGTCAAATGTTTTTCTTCATGGACTGAAATGATCCTATATTTGTATCCTTCATTCTGTTAATGTGGCATATCACATTGATTGATTTGCATATATCATACCATTTTGCAACCCAAGGATAAATCTCACTTTAGCATGATGTAGGATCTTTTTAACATACTCTTAAGTTTGGTTTGCTAGTATTGTGTTGAGGATTTTTGCACCAATGTTTATTAGGAGTATTGGGCTGTAACTTTCTTTTCTTGTGTCCTTTTCTGGCTTTGGTATCAGGGTAATGCTAGCCTTGTAAAAATAGCTTAGGAGTGTTTCTTCCTCTTCAACTTTTTGAAAGAGTTGTTTGAGAAGTACTGGTATTAATTATTTTTTAAATACTTGGTAAAATTCACCAGTGAAGTTATCTCATCCTGAACTTTTCCTTATTGGGTGGTTTTTGGTCACTGATTTGATCTCCTTACTCATTATTAGTGTTTTTCACTTTTTTTGTTTTTTTCCCTAATTCAGTCTTGGAAAGTTGTATGTTTCTAGGAATTTATCATTTCTTCTATTTTACCTAATTTGTTAACATACAATTGCTCATAGTAATCTCTTATGATCCTTTGTATTTCTGTGGTATCAGTTGTAATGTCTCTTCTTTTGTTTATAATTTTAATCGAGTCTTTTTTTTTAAAATTTAGCTTAGGTAAATGCTTGTCAATTTTATCTTTAAAACAAAACCTTGTTTTTCCCCTTAGAGTATAGTTGATTTACAATAATATATTCGCTTCTGGTGTACAACAGGGATTCAATATTTTTATAGGTTATACTCCATGTAAAGTTATTATAAAAAAACAAATAAAATTAAAAATAAAAATAAATTTTTAAAGTTATTATAAAATATTGGCTGTATTCCCTGTGCTGTACAATATATCCATGTATTTTATTTATTTTATACATAGTAGTTTGTACCTCTTAAGCCAACCCTTTGTTTTATTGATCCTTTCTATTTTCCTTGTATTCTATTTAACTTATTTCTGCTCTAATCTTTTTTGTAGCCTTCCTTCTGTTATCTTTGGGGTTAGTTTTTCTGGTGGTGATGAACTCCATCAGTTTTTGTTTGTCTAAAGAATGCCTTTGCTTTCTTTTATTTCTGAAGGACAACTTGGTCAGGCAAGGTATTCTTGGTTGGCATTTATTTTACTTTCAACACTTTGAATATATCATCCCACTGTCTCCTGGCCTGCAAGGTTTCTACTGGGAAATCTTCTGATAGCTTTACTGAGTATCCCTTGTAAATGAAGATGTTTTTCTCTCACTGCTTTTGAAAATTCTCACTTTATCTTTGATTTTTGAGAGTTTATCATAGTGTGTCTTGATGAAGATCCTTTGAGGTGAGTCTGTTTGGGGACCTTTGAGATTCATGTACCTGAATATCCATGCCTTCCCCCAGATTTGGAAAGTTTTCAGCCATTACTTCTTTAAATAAGCTTTCTGCTCCTTTCTTCTTCATCTGGGGCTCCCTTAATGAGTATATTTGCTCTCATAATGGTGTCCCATTGTTCTGTAGGCTTTCTTCATTCTTTTTCACTTCTATTTCTATTTTCTTCTCCGACTGGATAATTTAGAGATATATCTTTGAGTTCACAGATTCTTTCTTCTGCTTAATCAAGTCTGTGGTTGAAACTCTTTTTTACACTTTTCATTGCATTCATTGTATTCTTCAGCTCCAGCATTTTTGATTGGTTCTGTTTTCATGATATCTATCTTTTTGTTAAACTTGTCATTTTGTTCATGTATTGTTTTTCTGAGTTCATTGAGCTGTTTATCTGTGTTCACTTGAAAATCCCTGAGCTTCCTTAATTCTTTTGAGTTTTTTGTTTTCTCAGGTAACTGGTAGATCTCCATTTCTTTTGGGTCAGTTACTGGATAATTATTTTTTCCTTTGGTGGTGTCAGGTTTCTTTATGTTTTTCTATTTCTAGTGGGTTTGTGCTGATGTCTGCACATTTGAGAGTGCAATCACCTCTTCAAGCCCTTTTGGATTGGCTTCAGTGAGGAAAGACTTTAACCTGCAGGTGGTTGCAAGGGCAGTGATTGATGAGGTGCAGTCTCTAGTTCGGGGAAGGGCACAGTGATATAGTCTCCATGAAGTTCTATCACCTGTAGTCAATGTCAGCAAAGACTGTGGGAATCTTTAGTGATCAAGGCTGCAGGTGTCTTTGGTGGCAGTGGTAACTAGGGATGTTGGGGTTCTTGGTGACAAAGTCTGCTGGGGTCCTTCTGTTCTTTTTGTCTGTGAGAGGAAATTCTAGCCAATAAGATCCTTTCTGGCACCATGTCTAGAACAATGACACTCAGATTAGTAGCAAAGCTGGTGTCTCGTGCTCAGGAGCATGCAGACCTACCATAGTGCCTGGAGCTGGGGGCACAGACACATTTGCTGCTGTGGTGGCATGAGTGTCTGAGGTACAGTCATGTGAGGCTATCCAAAGAAGTGAAGTTAGAGCTTGCTGTGGTAACTTGGGCCCCAGGGGAGTGGAGTGGGGGTGATGAAGTAGTGACATGGGCCCTGGGATAACAGGGTGCAGTGGTAGCCTGGACCTAGGGGACAGGGTGCACCAGGATTGCAGCTCTAGTGATGTCAGGTCATAACTATAACTCAGGCCTCAGGTATCTGAGTGCATAGCAGCAAAACTACAGTCACAGCCACAGCTTGGGCCCTAGGGTTGGAGCCCAGAGCAGCGGCAGTGCAGCACTGTTGATGGTGGGTCAAAGCCCTGACTCAGGACCCAGGGGATGGGGCACAGCACAGCAGCAGCTCTGGTCCCATATATGGTAAGAGACTGTGGCATCCAAATCCTGGAAATTGGTATGCAGCAGTGACTCATTTCCTAGGGAGCAGGTCTCAGCACAGAAACAGAAACAGCCTTTGGGGAGTGGGGGAGATGTAGTGACAGGGGCTCTGGGCAGCTATATCAACTGCATTCAGAGTTGGTAAAGACTGTGGATGTTCTTAGTAACAAAGGTTACAGATGTTCCAGCAGTGACAAAGATTGCTGGACTCCTCCTGTTCTCCTCTTTGTCATGCCTAAAATCCCTCCAAGGAATTCCTCTTGGTGCTGAGATGGTTTGGACTGGAAGATGGGGTGATTCTGGTAAAATACTACTTATGCTTTTCTATGCAGCCATCCTAAGTTTTTGTGCTCCATGGGATTTCTGCTGATCCTCCATTGAAGTCCACAGCTTTTACAGAGCTGTTTTTTTTGGTTTGTAGTTGTTTGTTGTTTTTGTGGGGGAGACAAGCATTGAAATCCCCACGTCCATCATCTTGCTGATGTCACCTCTCAAATTGAGATTTTTTTTTTTCAGGTTTAACTAAGCACTCAGTCTTACAAAACTATTAAAGGCCACCCTTAGTCTACTCAGAGGCTACGAGACAGGCACCACAGCATGCTATGCATTCCTCTTCTTGGAAGTAAACCTTGCAGCAGTCTTTGTAATTGTTCACATAGGCATTTCGGATCTACTTTCCCTGACCCCACAAATAAGAGCTCAGTTTCAAAGAAATGAGATTAACATTGAGTGAAATGTGGAAGTTTCTCTGTCTTAAAAGCCCCATGCTCCTCAGAAGCTTACCACAACTCCACAGATGTAACTTTCAGGGTTCCCTCAAGGATATTGTCCAGTTATGAGTCTTACACTAAGGAAATGCCCCAAATATGGCTTCTCATGAGGTATTTATAGCTCTCCAAGTCCAGATTCAATTTACCAATCAGGTTCATTTTAACTGAAGCAAATGTTGTTTAGTAACATAGTTGATACATAAAATCCATATTTATTTCCAGAGCTAGAAAACAAACTGAAGTTAAAATTTTCATGTAGAAAAGAAAAAAAAAATCCCTTATTCATACTCTATCTCCCATGACATTAGCACCTTTAACATAGGAAAAGACAAGTTAATACCTTGTATAATCACCAAAATTTTTATTATTCAGTGGAACTTATTCAACATTCCTTCTGTCCCTTAACAAATTGGACTTTTCTTTAGCCAATTAGTTTCTAGAATGCCACAGGTCTTTGTATCCTAGGGATCAAATGTAAGTTTACATCAAATATCAACACATCAGAACATTTAATAAACCAAACGTAGTACAGTGTCATTTTTCTCTTTTCAGTAAAATGTTTCTTTCATATACCATCAGTAAATTAGGGGTTTATCCAATCTGAAAGTCTTATCTCAGTAACTCAAAACTAAGTTTTTGTCCATAGTCTCTTGGCTTAATTTTTCTAAAAAGTTTGTCACTTGAAATCATTTAAGAAAATTTTGCATTCCCATCAGTTTCACTAGGTGACAACAAAGGACATTATTTAAACTCCAGTACAGGTTCATACTATGTAAAAATGCACTGGCTGACTTGTTTGGAATGATTTTTGCTGCCTGGCTGTGATTTACCTGCTCCCACACATAGTGGGAATTTTGGTTAAACTTTTTTCCAATGTCCCTTGGCCTTATTAAGTTATCAGTGTGTCTTTCCAAGACACAGCAGATGCTACCATTCCTTGAAAGAGGTCTATTCAATATGATATAGGATAGGAACCACAGCTGCTAGTGGGACAGCTGTAAGCACACCTCTTTTGTGGGAGTAAAGCTTGCATTTGTCCTTACAGCAGTCTACACAGCCAGGTAGGAGGTAGTTTCCCTGGCTCCCCAACTATCAGATCAGATATGAAAAAATAAGACTGATTTTAAAAATTCATATCCTTCAAGAGCAAATATCTCCTATTAGAGATGTCACCTTTTAAAATTCCAGATATTGGGACTTCCCTGGAAGTCCAGTGGTTAAGACTCTGCCTTTCAATGCATGGGGTGAGGGTTCGATCCTTGGTTGGGGAGCTAAGATCCCACATACCTCACAGCCAAAATACCAAAACAGAAAACAGAAGCAATATTGTAACAAATTCAAATTCAGTAAAGACTTTAAAAATGGTCTACATAAAAAAAAAAAATCTTTAAAAAACATAAATAAAATCCCAGATATTGAAAACTTTTGGGTTCTCTCATTTTTTCCTCTTAATTAGTCTTGCTAGCTGGTTAGTAATTTTATTAAACTTTTCAAAGCAAACTTTTAACTTTTCTTATTTTCTCCATTGTGTGTCTGTTTTCTGTTCACTGATTTCTGCTCCTGTCTTTGTTGTTTCCTTTCTTCTATTTTTCCTTAGGCTTAATTTTCTTTCTTTCTACTCTTAAGGTGGAAGGATAGATTTTTAAACTTTTCTTCTCCTATAACTGATGTGTCTAAAGCTTTACATTTCCCTCTAAGCCCTGCTTTAGATGTGTCCCATAAGTTTTGAAATAGTTTTTATTATTCTTCAACTTAAAATATTTTCTATTTTCCACTGTGAGTTCTCCTTTGAACTACTGGTTATTTGAAGTATGTTGTTTAATTTCCAAATATTTAGACTTTTTAAAAATTGCCCTTTATTTTCATTGATTTCTAGCTTTATTTCACTTTTGGCAAAGTGAATACTCTGTGTGATTTCAGCCCTTTGAAATGTATTCAGAATTGCTTAAAGGCCTAATATATGGACAGTTCCCTTGTACACTTGATAAGAATGTATATTCTGAAGTGGTTGGGCATAGTTTTCCATAAATATTGATTATAGTTGAGTTGGATAATAGTGTAATTGAAATTTTCTAAATTCTTACTAATTTTTAATATGATTGTTCTATTAATTACCAAAGGTGTGTTAAATCTTACATTATGATTGTGGATTTGTCTTTTTAGCTCTGTCAATTTTTGCTTCATATATTTTGAAACCATGTTATTAAAGGCATATAAATTTAGTGGGTTTTTTTGTTTGTTTTTTGTTGTTGTTGTTTTTGTGGTACACGGGCCTATCACTGTTGTGGCCTCTCCCATTGTGGAGCACAGGCTCCAGATGCGCAGGCCCAGTGACCATGGCTCACGGGCCCAACCACTCCGCGGCATGTGGGATCCTCCCAGACCAGGGCATGAACCCGTGTCCCCTGCATCGGCAGGTGGACCCTCAACCACTGCGCCACCAGAGAAGCCCCTAAATTTTGTGTTTTTATGTTTTCATAAATGTCTCTTAGCACTTCAAAATGTAGTCTTTATCTTTGGTAATATTCCTTGTCTTGAAATCTACTTTCCCCTATAATAATATTGTCCCATTGGATTCTTCTATAATTAGTATTTTCATGTTTTATCTTTTTCTATCCTTTTTTAAACCTGGTTCTTACACTTAATGTGTGTTTCTTTTAAACATAATATAATTAGGTCTTATCTTTTTGATCCAAGAAGAAAGCTACAAAATAAGCTCATATTGGGGAGGATCAAAATGATGGAGGAAGACAACATGGAGCTCTCCTCTTCCCATAAACACATAAAAAATACATCTACTTGTGGAAAAATTGTCCATGAAAAGTAACTGGAAACTGGCAGGTCTCCTGTACAACCAAGGCTGTAAGAAAGATACACACATAATTGGGTAGGAAGGGGGGAAAAGCAATTGAGTCAGGACCTATGCCCCTGGGAGGGGACTCAGAGGAAAAGGGAGATTTTAGGGGCAGACACCCACCCTGGGGAGCAAGCAGGTCGAGACACATAATGGACACATAATGGTCCTAGTCCTGTGGTCCTACAAAGAGGATACAACCACTTTGGCTGGATGGATGATGCTGGGACAGATAGGAAGACAAGAGAAGCCTTGACTCTCTGCAAGAGGAGAATGCACATGCTTGATAGCCCCCAAGGGAGGGCTTAGAGTGGTCCACTCTAGCAATTTCCAGGTTTCTAGCCACTGCCTCAACATGCTCCCCAGCCCAAACCAAGTGAATGCTCTGGCACCACTCATTCCAACTCACAGTGTGTAACTGGATCTGGGGTGGCCAGAACCAGGGAAAAGAATTGACCTTCGGATGAAGAGGTGACCCATTCCTGGAGTGTAGCCTGGCTGGGGCAGTTGTGGCCATTGTTGGTGCTTACTCAAGCAGTGCCCAGAAGAAGACTAGAAATCTGATGGCAGCCATTCCACCACAGCACACACCCTGATACATGCAGAGAAACTACATGGGCCCACCTGCCTTACAGAGCAGTTCCACACCAGGTCAGGACTGGAAGAGGCTGGGGACAGGGATCAGTGGTTATAGACAAAGGGGTATTGAACCCAAAGAAGAATGGAGAGAGGTCTTCCTTAGAGGTTGCTGAGTTTCCTGCAACAACCTCATTGTGTGCCCCAGCCCGAGACAACAAAATAATTTGGCCTGACTCATTGCACACCACAGTGTGGCACTAGATCTGGGGTGGCCATGTCCAGAGAAAATACAGAAACATGGGCTGAATCTGAGCAGATTTGCATATGCCTACAGAGGCAGAGCATCAGACCTCTGTATGCACACAGGTCCCACTTGCATTAGCACTACCCTCCCAGTGCAGGGAGAGGGAAAAACAAACACTTAAATGATACAGAGCCACTTTCAGCCTGATCCTTAAGGCTTCTGCTCCAGCAATGGGAACAGACCTTGCTCCTGACAGTTACTAATGGCCACTGAGCAGAGAGGAAGTCCCAACTCAGCACTGGCTCTAGCTACTCCATCTCCAGCCCCACCCACTACCAAGGTGATAGCTACCAGTGCACTGTGATGAAAGACTTGACTCGTGTCCACATCAAATACAGCCCCCCCCACCAAAGGCAATGGGCACACTCAGTCTGCACAGGAGGCTCCTACATAAGAACACCACTTCAAGACCACAATAGGTAACTGTTTCATCTAAATTCATAGAGGCAGAGAAAGTTAAGTAAAATGCAAAGGCAGAGAAACTACTCTCACTTGAAAAAGCAAGAGGAAACCCCTGAATAAATAACTAATGAAACAGAAATAAACAATTTATCAGAAAAATAATTCAAAACACTGGTAATAAAAATGTTAACTGAATTAGGGGAAAGAATTGATCTAAAACTTGAACATTTTAACAAGAAACTAGAAAATACAAAGAGATCCAATCAGAAGTGAATGATTTAATAGCTGAAATGAAACACACGCTAGAAGGAATGAAGAGTGGATTAAATAATACAGAACACAAAAGTGATGTGGAGATAGAATAATGAAATCCCCCAATTAGAACAGCAGAAAGAAAAACAATTTTTTAAAATGAAAGCAATATAAGAGATCTTGGGGATAACATTAAGCATTCCAACATTTGCATTATAGAGTTCCAGAAGGAGAAGAGAGAGAGAAGGGATTTAAAAAGTTATTTGGAGAAATTAGGGCTAAAAAAGTTCCCAAATCTGAAGACCTATGCCAAGACATATCACAATTAAAATGGCAAAAGTGAAAGATAAAGATTGAATTCTAAATGAAGCAAGAGAAAAAGAGTCACATAAGAGGGAATCTCCATAAGAATATCAGCTGATTCTTCTGCAGAAACTTTGCAAACCAGAAGGGAATAGCATGATATATTCAAAGTGCTGAAAGGGAAAAACCTGCAACATAGAATAGTCTACTCAGCAAGATTATAATTTAGAATACAAAGAGTGATAAAGAACTTCTCAGACAAGCAGAGACAAAAAGAGTTCATCAATACTAAATCTACCATAAAAGAGATGTTAGAAATGTAAAGAAATAAGAATCTATAGGCAAGGGAAAATCCCACTAGAAAAGGAAAATATACAGTAAGGATTGAAGATGGCTTAAATAAGTCAGTATGTAGATTAAAGCAAAAAAAAAAATTGTAAAAGTGAATATAACTACAATGAACAGTTAAGAGATAAGCGTGAAGATATAAAATAGAACATGAAAAATACAAAATGTGGGGAGGAGAGTAAAAAATATAGCTCTTTTGAATGTGTTTGAACTTAAATTACTACAAGATTAAAACAAGTAGAGATAATTATTCATCAACATATATAATCCCTATGGTAACCACAAATCTAGAGCCTAAAATAGATATGCAAAAACAAAAAAGAAATGAACACAAAATACTACTAAAGAAAATCATCAAACCACAAGGAAAGAAATAAAAAGAAGAAATGAAGACAGAACTACAAAAACAACTGGAAACCAAGTAATAATATGGAAATAAGTACATAACCATCAATAATTACTTTACTGGACTTCCCTTTTGGTGTAGTGGTTAAGAATCCATCTGCCAATGCAGGGGACACAGGTTTGAGCCCTGGTGTGAGAAGATCCCACATGCTGTGGAGCAACTAAGCCCATAAGCCACAACCACTGAGCCTGCACTCTAGAGCCCATGAGCCAAACTACTGAGCCCTTATGCTACAACTACTGGGACCCATGCACCTAGAGCCCATGCTCCTCAACAAGAGAAGCCACCACAATGAGAAGGTCATGCACCACAATGAAGAGTAGCCCCCGCTTGCTGCAACTAGAGAAAGCCCATGCATAGCAATGAAGACCCAACACAGCCAAAAATTAAAATTAATTAATTAATTAATTTAAAAAATAATTACTTTAAATGTCAATGTACTAAATGCTCCAATCAAAAGACATACATGTCTGATTGGATTTAAAAAAAAAAACAATATGGTGCCTACAAGAAACTCACTTCAGGGCTAAAAACACACACAGACTGACAATAAAGGGATGGGACAAGACATTTCATACAAATGGAAATGACAAGAAAGTGGGGTAGCAATATTCATATCAGAAAAAATAGACTTTAAAGCAAAGGTTATAACAAAAGACAGAGAAGGGTACTATATAATGATAAAGGGAACACTTCAAGAAAAGGATATTACACTCATTAACATACATGCACCCAATACAGGAACACCTAAATGTACAAAGCAAATTCTAAAATATATAAGGGAGAAACAGACAGTAACACAGTAACAGTGGGGGACTTTAACACTCCACTTACACCAATGGACATATCATCCAGACAGGAAATCAATTAGGAAACACAGGCCTTAAATGACACATTAGAACAGATAGACTTTTGTATATATAGAACATTCCACCCCAAGGCAGCAGAATACACTTTCTTTTCAAGTGCACATGCAACATTCTCCAGGATAGATCACATGATAGGCCACAAAACAAACTTCAGTAAATTTAAGAAAATCGAAATCATATCAAACATCTTTTCCAACCACAGTGCTACAAGACCAGATATCAGCTACAAAAAGAAATAATAATAATAATGTGGAAAAAACCACAAACACATGGAGGCTAAATATATGCTACTATACAAACAATGAATCACTGATGAAATCAAAGAAGAAATTTTAAAATTCCTGGAGATAAGGGAAAATGAAAACACAATAACCCAAAATCTATGGGACACAGCAAAAGGAGTTCTAACAGGGACATTTACAGCAATACAAGCATACTTCAGGAAACAAGAAAAATCTTAAATAAACAACCTAACCTTTCACCTAAAACAACTAGACAAAAAAAACTAATAAAATGCAAAGTTAGCAGAACTAAAAAATAATAATAAAAAACAGCATAAATAAATTAAATAGAGACTAAAAAAAGTATAGAAAAGACAGATAAAACTAAGAGGTGCTTCTCTGAAAAGATAAACAAAATGGATAAAAATTTAGCCAGAACCAACAACACAAAAATATAAAGAACTAATATTTATCTTTCTCAAACTATTTTAAAAAATTGAAGAGTATGGAACACTCCCAAATTATTCTACAAGGCCACCATTACCCTAATACTGGAACCAGACAAAGACACTATCAAAAAATAAAATTACAGGTCAATATATTTTTTTTTAAAGAAGATGTTGTGGGTAGGAGTTTATTAATTAATTTATTTATTTTTGCTGTGTTGGGTCTTCATTTCTGTGTGAGGGCTTTCTCTAGTTGTGGCAAGCGGGGGCCACTCTTCATCACAGTGCACAGGCCTCTCACTATCACGGCCTCTCTTGTGGAGCACAGGCTCCAGATGCGCAGGCTCAGTAGTTGTGGCTCATGAGCCTAGTTGCTCCACGGCATGTGGGATCTTCCCAGACCAGGGCTCGAACCCGTGTCTCCTGCATTAGCAGGCAGATTCTCAACGACTGCATCACCAGGGAAGCCCCAGGTCAATATTTTTGAAGAATACAGATGCAAAAATCAACAAAATACTAGCAAATTGAATCCAATAATATATAAAAAGGACTATATGCCATGATCAAGTTGGATTTAACCCAGGGACACAAGATGGTTCACCATTTGCAAATCAATCAATATGATACACCATATAAACAGAAGAAAGGATAAAAAAGATCACATGATGATCTAAATAGATGCAGAAAAAGCACTTGACACAATTCAACATTCATTCATGATTTAAAAACTCTCATTAAAGTCGACATAGAGGGAATATAACTCAACATATGAAGGCCATTTATGACAAACTCACAGATAGAATCATCCTCAATGGTACAAAGCTGAAAGCATTACCTCAGGATCAGAAACAAGACAAGGATGCCCACTATTGCCACGTTTATTCAACACAGTGTTTGAAGTCATAGCCATAGCAATCAAACAAGAAAAAGTAATAAAATAAATACAAACTTAAAAGGAAGAAGTAAAACTGTTTTGTTTATAGATAACAAGATATTATACATAGAAAAGCCTAAAGATGCCACCAAAAAAATGACTAGACCTCATCAGTGAATTTGTATAAGTTAAAGGATACCCAATTAATATATAGGAATTTGTTTCATTTCTATACACTAACAGCAAACCATCAGAAAGAGAAATTAAGGAAACAATTTTATTTACAATAACATCAAAAAGAATTAAATATCTACAAATAAACCTACATAAGGAGGTAAAAGATCTTTACTTGGAAAAATATAAGACACTGATAAAAGAAATTGAAGATGACACAAACTGATGGAAAGATATATCATGTTCATGGATTGGAAGAATTAATATTGTTAAAATAATCATACAAGGGAGTTTCCTGGTGGTCTAGTGGTTAGAATTTGGTGCTTTCACTACCATGGCCCATGTTCAGTCCCTGGTCTGGGAACTGGGATCTGCAAGCAGTGTGGTGTGGCCAAAAAATAAAAAGTAAAAAATAAATAACCTTACCACCCAAGGCAATCAACAGATTCAATGCAATCCCTATCAAAATACCAATGGCATTTTTCACAGTACAAGAACAAATAATTTAAAATTTTATATGGAAAGACAAAAGATCCTGAGTAGCCAAAATAATATTGAGAAAAAAACCCACAAACATGCTGGATGTATCATGCTCCCTGACTTCAGACTATATTACAAAGCTACAGTAATCAAAACACTATGTTACTGGCACAAAAACAGAAATATACATCAATGGAGCAGAATGGAAAGTCCAGAAATAAACCCATGCACCTAAGGGGAATTAATCTACAACAGAAGAAACAAGAATACACAATGGAGAAAAGACCCTTTCTTCAATACACAATGGAGAAAAGACACTCTCTGAGAAAACTGGACAGCTACATGTAAAAGAATGAAATTAGAACATTCTCTAACACCATATACAAAAGAAAACTCAAAATGGAGTAAAGACATGATGTAAGACCAGAAACCACAAAGCTCCTAGAATAAAACATAGGCAGAAGACACTTTGTCCTTAATTGTAGCACCATTTTTTGGAATCTGTCTCCTAAAGCAAAGTAAACAAAAGCAAAAATAAGCAAATGGGACCTAATTAAACTTAAAAGTTTTTCATAGCAAAGGAAACCATCAACAAAACAAAAAGACAACCTACTGAATGGAAAATATTTGCAAATGATATGACCATTAAGGGGTGGATATCCAAAATATATAGACAGCTCATATAACTCAATATTAAAAAAAAAACTAATTTCAAAATTAGGCAGAAGACATGAATAGAGATTTTTTCCAAAAGGACATGCAGATGGCCAACAGGTACATGAAAAGATGCTCAACATTGCTAATCATCAGAGAAATGCAAATCAAATCCACAATGAGATATCACCTCACACATGTCAGAATAGCTATCATCAAAAAGAACACAAATAACAAATGTTGCCTAAAATGTGGAGAAAAGGAAACCTTTGTACACTGTGGGTGGGAAAGAAAATTGGTGCAGCCACTTTGGAAAACAGTATGGAGGTTTCTCAAAAAACTAAATTTAGAAGTACCATAGGACTTGGCAATTTCACTCCTGGGTATATATCCAAAAAAACCAAAACCACTAATCCAAAAACACACATGCACCCCAATGTTCATAGCAACATTATTTACAATTGTCAAGATATGAAACAACCTTAGTGTCCAGCAACAGATGAATGGATAAAGATGTGGTATATATTTACAATGGAATACTGGTCAGCCATAAAAAAGAATGAAATTTTGCCATTTACAGCAACATGGGTGGACCTGGAGGGCATTATACTAAGTGGAATAAGTCAGAAAGAGTAAGACAAACACAGTATGGTATCATTTATATGTGGGATCTGAAATATACAAGGGACCAGTAAATATAACAAAAAGGAAGCAGACTCACAGATGTAGAGAACAAACTAGTGGTTATCAGGGGGGAGAGGAAAGGGGGAGGGGCAATATGGGTAGGGAATTAAAAGCTACAAACTACTATGTATAAAATAACCTACAGGGATACATTGTACAACATGACAAATATAGCCAATATTTTATAATAACTATAAGTAGAGTATCACCTTTAAAACTGTGAATCAGGAGTCCACGGAGCGGGCCGCGCGCGCCGGGAGTGTTTCAGCCCGGGCCCCAGCTCCTTGTGCTCGCCCCATCCCGGCCCGAGCTCGCAGCAGCGCTGGAGGCCCGGGGCCTGTGACCACAAAGAGGAAGCCAGGGGCCGGACGGGAGCGCAGCGGCGGCAGCTGAGGCCCAGGCCAGGCCCCTTCCCTCAGCCTCCCGCCTGCCCGTCTGCCCCCGCCTCCACCTCGCCGGTGGCGGCGCGCCTCTCCCCCAACCGCCAGACTAGCAGGGTGCGGTGGCTGTGCGCGAAGACATGCGGGAGAAGCTGGAGCTGAGGCTGGAGTCGCTCGTGGGGACCGAGCCCGCCATCTCCCCGTGGCCGCTTCCGGTCTAGGTAAGTGCTGCCCGTCCCCTCCTCCCGGACCCCCGCCCCCCTCTCCCCCGACGCCGTGCGCTGAGCCCACCGAGAATCGGAGCGACTCGAGTCGCCAGACCCTCTTTGGAGTCCCCCTTCCCGCCCCGCCGTGGTTCTGCGCGGCAGTTTCCAGTCCCCGCGCACAGGGCGGGCAGAGGGGGGCGGGCAGAGGGGAGCCGGCATCGGCCCGGGATGCAGACTGGGCCGCGGAGACCCGGCGCTTCCAAGGGGCGCCTGAGACGGTCTGCGGTTGGCTCTGCAGGGCTGGGGACCCCGGGCCTGGACTGCCGGCGGGCTTGCCCTTCTGTACTTCAAGGATCTGACATGTAGGGTTTCTTTTTCCTGGTAGTTTATTCTTAGCACTGTCAACGTGCTTAGTTTTTTTTTTTTATTTTTATTTTTCAGGGCACCCTTTCCTCCCTCTCTCCAGTTTATTGCGTTTGTGTTTTGTTTTGTTTTAGTTAGGCATTTTGCCCTCTGATCTTGAGTGGGTGGGCTGGCAGGACACCTGGAGAGGATGCGTTCTGTCCCCTGATCTTGAGTGGCCTCTGGAAAATGACAGGCCAGACGGAAATTTACACAGGCGTCCGGTGATTCCAGAAATGCAGGCTGTCTGGCTGGATGGGCGCCCGGCCTCCCGTCCCGCGTGGCGGCGTGTTGCGCGTGTTCCTCGTCTCAGGGTTTACGCTTGCTTGGGCCCCGCAGCCCACCTTCCGGAGGGAAAGCACAGCGGGCACCTTGGGCCGGTGCCTTTGGGTATGGCACCATTAGCAGAAATAAGGAAACTGCTTTCTCTTTATAGGGGAGGGTGCAGATATAGGGTTACCTATGAGTTCATATGTGGGTATTCAGCAAGGGGTTAAAAATGTCCAATTTGAGTTCCTGGCAGAGACTACATATAAATTTAGGTATATCTGAGAGCTGAAGCCATTTGACAATCTGAACTTGCCACATTAGAAGACAGACCTTGAGGACTTCTGCATTTTGATGAGAAGGAAAGTTGCCTCATGATAGACATCTAGAAACATTAGCAGGAGGTGAGCAACGGTGATAGTGTAGACAGGTAGAAGACTGAGGTCGTTGGATTTTTGGGAATTGTGACTTCTCAGACAATTACATTTAAGGGAGAACATAGATTATAATATTTGAGAGGGGAGTAGAGAAGGGGAAGACTGACATGCACAGTTAGTAATTTAGGTCAGAATATGATTTGTGTTTTTTTTTTGTAATTTTAACTTTTGGCTGCACTGGGTCTTTGTTGGAGTGCACGGGCATCTTGTTGCAGAGCACGGGCTCTAGGAAGGCGGGCTCAGTAAGTGCTGCGGCGCACGGGCTTAGTTGCTCTGCGGAATGTGTGATCTTCCCGGCCCAGGGATCAAACCCCTGTCCCCTGCACTGGCAGGCAGATTCTTAACCGCTGCTCCACCAGGGAATTCCCCAGAATATGATTAATAAAGTGCCGTGACAAAGGCCCAAGGGGCTTTGAGAATTCAGGGGAAAGGCAATTGTATTCTATTCGGAAATCAGGAAAGATTTTCGGGAGAACAGTATTTTAGCTGGGCCCAAATGAATGCATTTCTTGGACATATTATTTTACTACATTTCTGCTAAACTGTTCAGTCTCTGGAATAAATACCTGCAATGACTGGCTATTCATGAAGTAGCTCTGCTCTGGTTATTCTAGCATTATATTGAAGCTAAATCTACCTTCCTGTAGTTTCCATTCACTGTTGAACCGGTATTTAATTTATGCGTATTAGAACAGAACTGTCAGTCCCTTTTAGACGTTACATTCACATTCATGTAGCCTGAGATTGTTTGTTTTGGGGCGAGCCCCATCATATTAGTGATGTTTAACTAAAGGACAAACAAAAACCCTAAGTGTTTTCCTAAAAACTGAAGCTTTGGTCAAGGAAAGAAGGGAAAGAGGGTGATAACGTTTTTAAAGGCTATCTTGAAACTGAGGAAATTTGAGCATGTTGTAGAGGATATGAAGCACACTGTGAGTTTCTTCGCTGTCTTGGATTTGTGTTCGTAGTGTTACTTTCTCCTGTCCTCCATTCCCCTCTCAATGGACGGAAAGAGGTTCACGAAAGATGGTGACAGTTGATAATAGAGCAGTTTCCCATGAGAGCTGGAGTAGATGTGCTTCAGAAATGAGTCTAGGCAAATGGAGAGGAGGAAACATTTTAAGAGACAGGAACGAGGGGCTTCCCTGGTGAGGCGGTGGTTAAGAATCCGCCTGGCAATGCAGGGGACACGGGTTGGAGCCCTGGCCCAGGAAGTTCCCACATGCCGTGGAGCAGCTAAGTCCGTGCACCACAACTACTGAGCCTGCGCTGCAGAGCCCTCAGGCCACAGCTACTGAGCCCGCAAACCACAACTACTGAAGCCTGTGCGCCTAGGGCCTGTGCTCCGCGTGAAGAGAAGCCACCACAGTGAGAGGCTCACTCACGGCAACTAGAGAAGACCCGCGCACAGCAACGAAGCCCCAACCCAGCCATAAGCAAACAAATTTATTAAAAAAGAGAGACGGGAATACAAAGACGTTGATTAAGATACACAGGAATTACGGGCAGAGTTAGTGAATGACCTCTGAAGTAGTTGAAGCTCTGTAAATAGTAAGGAAAGTCAGATGTAATCATATTGGTATCTCGATGGATAAATAGGATTGATACTGCTTTTAACTGACAGGAAAAGGGTACATTTTACATTGTACATCCCAATATGAGGGCAGTCCCCACATATTCAAGTGTTTTGTGGGAAAGCGTGGCATAATACGTGGAATTTCACTTTCTGTAGAAAGGTGTTAAATGGTAATTGCCCTTTCTTTGAAGGTGCTAGAGGCCAGTAGTCTCTGAAGATTTTTCTTGTACATAAGTATCCCTATACCTAGGCTATCTTTGTTGAACTGTATAGTCTTGTAGGCTTGACCAGAGATTGCTTCTCAATTTGTGACTTGAGAAATAAGGTCCAGAAAGGTCATGACTTTTTCATGGCCTTAGCTAGTGAAAACCTTTCTTAGTTTCATGTTCAGAGGTGTGTGTGGAGGTGTGTGTGTGTATATTTATATATCGGTGTGTATATATACACACACACATATATACAGAAGGACCCAAATCCCAGAAATTGCTTACCCATGACTTGGGTTCTTTGCTGTGAATAAACTTCCCTACTCCAGGGGAGAACACTGGAAGATGGCAATTGTTTCTGTAGAATACATCAATTGACCTGTTGTTAAAAGTAGCTGAGTCAGTGAGGTTGCTTTCTTCCCCTTATTTAAAAAAAAAAAAAAAAAAAAAAAAAAAACTGTGAATCACTACACTGTAAACCTGTTACTTATATAATATTGTACATCAGCTACACTTCTTTTTAAGCTATGAATAGCAGTAGAAAGCATATCAACAAAGTAATAAAAGACTGAAACAAAACTACAAACAGGCTAGACGTAACGGACCTCTACAGAATATTCCACCCAGAAAAAATAGAATATACATTCTCCAATATAGAACATATGCTAGGCCATGAAGTAAACATCAATAAATTTAAGAGAATAGAAATAACATAAAATATATTCTCAAACCACAGTAGAATAAAATTAGAAATAAATAATGGGAAATTTCAGAAAACTCACACATATCTGGAAATTAAACTACACACCTAGATAATCAATCATTCAAAATAAAAATCAAAGGGTACATCAGAAAATACTGAGCTTAATGAAAATCAAGACAAACCTTAGCAAATGTTATGGCACGCAGATAAAGCAGTGCTTTGAGAGAAATTTAGAGATGTAAATACCTACATTATGAAAGAAGCAATATCCCAAATCAACAACTAACTTTCTACCTTGAGACACTGGAAAAAGAATAGCAAAACTAAGCCTAAAGCAAGGAAAAAGAAGGTAATAATAAGATTAGAGTGGCAATTAATGATAGAATAGAAGTGCATTAGAGACAAATTAATAAAATCGAAAGGTAGTTCTTTTAAAAGAACAAAAATTTGACAAACATGTAGTTTGGCAAACTGTAAAAGAGAAGACTCAAATTATTAGAATCACAAGTGAAAGAGGGGATGTTACTATTGATCTTACATAAATAAATAGAATTATGAAAAACACAATGAACAATTGTATGCCAACAAATTAGATAACTTATATAAATGGCTCTTGCTCCTTTTTTTCTATATTATAATTGAGGTAATAGCTAGGAAACTAGACAGGATAAAGAAATATAAGGAATCCAGATGGAAAAATGAAAGGAATTTGCTTAAAATAGCTATTAGATCTAGTCAATTAATTCAGCAAGGTTACATTATACAAGATCAATTACAAAAATGAATTGGATTTATTTTAGCTGTTGTTGTTAGATACTTTTATTACATTTACTTTTTATTGAAGTATAGTTTATTTAAAATGTTGTGTTAGTTTCTGGTGTACAGCAAAGAGCTTCAGATAGATAGATAGATTCCATTTCAGACTCTTTTCCCATATAGGTCATTACAAAATATTGAATGCAGATTCCTGTGCTATACAGTAGGTCCTTGTTGTTTACCTATTTTATATATAATAGTGTGTATATGTTACTCCCAAATTCATAATTCACCCCTCCTTTTCCCTTTGGTATCCATAAGATTGTTCACCATATCTGTGAGTCTGTTTCTGTTCTGTAAACAAGTTCATTTGTATCATTTTTTTTAGATTCCACATATAAATGATATAATATGACATTTGCCTTGTCTGATTTAATCTACTTAGTATGATCATCTCTTGGTCTATTCATGTTGCTGAAAATGGCATTATTTCATTCTTTTTTAAAAAATTATTTTATATTGGAGTATGGTTGATTAACAATGTTGTGTTAGTTTCAGGTGTACAGAAAAGTGATTCAGATATATATATATATATATATATGTGTGTGTGTGTGTGTGTATCTATTCTTTTTCAAATTCTTTTCCCATTTAGGTTATTATAGAATATTGAGCAGAGTTCCCCATGCTATACAGTACGTCCTTGTTGGTTACCTATTTTGAAGATAGCAGTGTGTACATGTCAATCCAAAACTCCAAATCTATCACTCCTCCCCACCCTTTCCCCCTGGTAACCATAAGTTCATTCTCTAAGCCTGTAAGTCTGTTTCTCTTTTGTAAATAAGTTCACTTGTATCATTTTTTTGATTCCACATATAAGTGATATCATATGATATTTGTCTTTCTCTGACTGACTTAATTCACTTATTGCTTGCAGACGACATGAAAATATACATAGAAGATCCTAACAATGCAACCAGAAAACTACTAAAGCTCAAAAATGAATTTGGTAAAGTTACAGGATACAAAATTAATACACAGAAATCTGTTGCATGGTAGTTCTATTTTTAGTTTTTTAAGGAACATCCATACTGTTCTCCATAGTGGCTGTATCAATTTACATTCCCACCAACACTGTAAGAGGGTTCCCTTTTCTCCACACCCTCTCTAGCATTTATTGTTTGTAGATTTTTTGATGATGGCCATTCTGACCAGTGTGAGATAATATCACATTGAAGTTTTGATTTGCAATTCTCTAATCATTAATGATGTTGAGTATTCTTTCATGTGTTTGTTGGCAATCTGTATATCTTCTTTGGAGAAATGTATATTTAGGTCTGCCCAGTTTTGGATTGGGCTGTTTTTTTGATATTGAGCTGCACGAGCTGCTTGTAAATTTTGGAAATTAATCCTTTGTCAGTTGCTTCATTAGCAAATATTTTCTCCCATTCTGAGGGTTGTCTTTTGGTCTTGTTTATGGTTTCCTTTGCTGTGCAAAAGCTTTGAAGTTTCATTAGGTCCCATTTGTTTATTTTTGTTTTTATTTCCATTTCTCTAGGAGGTGGGTCAAAAAGGATCTTGCTGTGATTTACATAATAGAGTGTTCTGCCTTTTTTTGCCTCTAAGAGTTTGATAGTGTCTGGCCTTACATTTAGGTCTTTAATCCATTTTCAGTTTATTTTTATGTATGGTGTTAGGAAATGTTCTAATTTCATTCTTTTACATGTACCTGTCCAGTTTTCCCAGCACCACTTATTGAAGATGCTGTCTTTTCTCCACTGTATATTCTTGCCTCCTTTATCAAAGATAAGGTGACCATATGTGAATGGGTTTATCTCTGGGCTTTCTATCCTGTTCCATTGATCTATCTTTCTGTTTTTGTGCCAGCACCACACTGTCTTGATTACTGTAGCTTTGTAGTATAGTCTGAAGTCTGGGAGCCTGATTCCTCCAGCTCCATTTTTGTTTCTCAAGATTGATTTTGCTATTCAGGGTCTTTTGTGTTTCCATACAAATTGTGAATTTTTTTGTTCTAGTTCTGTGAAAAATGCCAGTGGTAGTTTGATAGGGATTGCATTGAACCTGTAGATTGCTTTGGGTAGTATAGGATGAAGCAATCTCACTACTGGGCATATACCATGAGAAAATCATAATTCAAAAAGAGTTATGTACCACAATGCTCATTGAAGCTCTATTTACAACAGGCAGGACATGGAAGCAACCTAAGTGTCCATCAAAAGATGAATGGATAAAGAAGATGTGGCACATACATACAATGGAATATTACTCAGCCATAAAAAGAAACAAAACTGAGTTATTTGTAGTGAGGTGGATGGACCTAGAGTCTGTCATACAGAGTGAATTAAGTCAGAAAGAGAAAAACAAATACCGTATGCTAACAAATATATATGAAATTTAAAAAAAAAAAAAAAGGTCATGAAGAACCTAGGGCCAAGATGGGAATAAAGACACAGACCTAGTAGAGAACTGACTTGAGGACAGGGGGAGGGGGAAGTGTAAGCTGGGACAAAGTGAGAGAGTGGTAGTGTATATATGGACATATATACACTACCAAATGTAAAATAGATAGCTAGTGGGAAGCAGTCACATAGCACAGGGAGATCAGCTCGGTGCTTTGTGACTAACTAGAAGGGTGAGATAGGGAGGATGGGAGGGAGGCAGATGCAAGAGGGAAGAAATATGGGGATATATGTATATGTATAACTGATTCACTTTGTTATAAAGCAGAAACTAACACACCATTGTAAAGCAATTATACTCCAATAAAAACGTTTTTTCAAAAAAGTCTGTTGCATTTCTATACACTAACAGTGAAAGATCAGAAAGAGAAATTAAAGAAACAATCCATTAACTATCACATCAAAAAGAATAAAATACCTAGGAATAAACTTACCTACAGAGACAAAAGACCTGTATGGCAAAAAGTATAAGATACTGATGAAAGAAATCAAAGATGATACAAATCGAAGGAAATAACCATGTTCTTAGACTGAGTCAATTTTGTCAAAATGACTAATACTCAAAGTAATCTACAGATTCATCCCAATCCCTACCCAATGGTATTTTTCACAGAACTACAATAAAAGATCTTAAAATTTGTATGGAGACACAAAAGATCCTGAATAGCTAAAGCAATCTTGAGAAAGAAAAATGGAGCTGGAGGAATCAGATTCCCTGACTGTAGACTATACCACAAAGCTACAGTGATCAAGACAGTATGGTACTGGAACAAAAACAGAAATATGCATCAACAGAAGAGGATCGAAAGCCCAGAGATAAACCCACACACCTATGGTCACATAATGTATGACAAAGGAGGCAAAAATATACAATGGAGAAAAGACGGTCTCTTCAATATGTGGTCCTGAGAAAACTGGACAGCTACATGTAAAAGAATAAAATTAGGACACTCTCTAGCATGATACAAAAAAATAAAGTCAAAGTGGATTAAAGACCTAAATGTAGGATTGGATACTATAAAACTCTTAGAGGAAAACACAGGCAGAATAGTCTTTGACAAAAATCACAGCAACATCTTTTTCAATCTATCTTCTAGAGTAATGGAGATAAAAGCAAAAATTTAAAAATGGGACCTAATTTAACTCAAAAGCTTTCTCACAGGAAAGGAAAGCATAAACAGAACAAAAAGACAACCCACAGAATGAGAGAAAATATTTTCAAACAATGAAACTGACAAAGGATTAGTTTCCAAAGTTTATGAACAGCTTATGTGGCTCAATATCAAAACAAACAAACAAACAAACAACCCAATCAAAAAATATGCTGGAGACGTAAATTTACATTTCTTCAAAGGAGACATACAGATAGCCAAGAAGCACATGAAAAGATGCTCAACATTGCTAACTATTAGAGAAATTCAAATCAAAACTACAGTGATATATCACCTCACACCAGTCAGAGTGGCCATGATCAAAAAATCTACAAACAATAAATGCTGGAGAGGGTGTGAAGAAAAGTGAGCCCTCCTACACTGTTGGTGGAAATGTAAATTGGTACAGCCACTATGGAGAATAGTGTGGAGGTTCCTTAAAAAACATTATTTTATTCTTTTTTATGGTTGAGTAATATTCCATTGTGTATATATACATATATATATATATATATATATATATATATATATATATATACCATATATTCCTTATCTATTTATCTCTCTGTAGACATTCAGGTTCCTTCCATGTCTTGGCTATTATAAATAGTGCTGCTACAAATTTTGGGGTGCATGTATATTTTTAAATTATGGTTTTCTCCAGATATATGTCAGGTATGGGATTCCTGGATCATATGGAAGCTCTATTTTTAGTTTTTAAAGGAACCTCCATACTGTTCTCCACAGTGGCTGTACCAATTTACATTCCCACCAACAGTGTAGTAGGGTTTCCTTTTCTCCAACTTAGTTTAATTGATCTTTTCTATTGTTTTCTTCATCTCTATTTCATTTATTTCTGCTCTGATATTCATGATTTCTTTCCCTTTACTAATTTTAGGTTTTGCTTGTTCTTCTTTCTCGAGTTGTGTTAGGTGTAAGGTTAGGTTGTTTATTTGAGAATTTTCTTGTTTCTGGAGGTAAGCTTGTATCACTGTAAACTTCCCTCTTAAAAATTGCTTTTGTTGCATCCCATGGGTTTTGAATTGTCATGTTTTTTTTCATTTGTCTCTAGGTATTTTTTGATTTCCTCTTTGATTTCTTCAGTGATCCATTGGTTGTTTAGTAGCATATTTTTTAGCCTCCACATATTTGTGTTTTTTGCAGGTTGTTTTTTTCTTATAGTTGACTTCTAATCTCATAGCATTGTGGTCAGAAAAGACGCTTGATATGATTTCAATTTTCTTAAATTTACCAAGGCTCACATTGTGGCCCAGTGTGTGATTTTTCCTGAAGAACATTCCATTTGCACTTGAGAAGAATGTGTATTCTGTGGCTTTCAGATGAAACTCTCTATAGAGATCAATTAAGTTCATGTGGTCTAATGTGATATTTAAGACTTGTGTTTCCTTATTGATTTTAACTCTGCATGGTCTGTCCATTGATTTAAATGGGGTGTTAAAGTCCCCCACTAATATTGTGTTACTGTCAATTTCTCCTTTTATATTTGTTAGCATTTGCCTTATATATTGAGGTGCTCCTGTGTTGGGTGCATATATATTTACAATTGTTATATCTTCTTCTTGGATTGATCACTGGATCATTATTTAGTGTTCTTTCTCTCTTGTAACAGTCTTTTTAAAAAAATAATTAATTAATTAATTAGGTTGTGCCAGGTCTTAGTTGTGGCAGGCAGGCTCCTTAGTTGCGGCTTACCAGCTCCTTATTTGTGGCATGCGAACTCTTAGTTGCAGCATTCATGTGGGATCTAGTTCCTTGACCACAGATTGAACACAGGCCCCCAGCATTGGGAGCATGGAGTCTGAACCACTGCACCACCAGAGAAGTCCCTCTCTTGTAACAGTTTATTTTTTATAGTATATTTTGTCTGATATGAGTATTTCTACTTCAGCTTTCTTTTGATTTTCAGTTGTGTAGAATACCTTTTTCCTCACTTTCAGTCTGTCTATATGTGCCTCTAGATCTGAAGCGGGTCTCTTGCAAACAGCTAATATACAGGTCTTGTTTTTGTATCTATTCAGTAGTCTATGTATTTTGGTTGGAACATTTAATCCATTTGCATTTAAGAAATTATCAATATGTATGTCCTTATCGCCATTTTGTTAATTGTTTTGGATTTGTTTTTGTAGGTCTTTTTTTCTTCCTCTTTTCTTCTCTTCTCTTGTGATTTGATAACTATTTTCAGTGTTGTGTTTGGATTCCTTTTTCTTTTTTTGTGTATATCTATTATGGATTTTGGCTTTGCAGTTACCATAAGGTTTTGACATAGCAGTCTATACAAATACAAGATTGTTTTAAGGTGACAATCTCTTAGTTTCTTTTTAAAAAAAATATTTATTTATTTGGCTGCATCAGGTCTTCATTGTATGATCTTTCTTTTTTTTCTGAGTCTATCTTTTATTTATCAATGAAAAATTTGCAAATAATATATTTCTAAACATATTTTAGTCTCTCTTCTTCAAAGAATGTTTCCAAAAAAAATAAGAGATTACAATTTTCTTCAAAACATACAGTACTGCACCTAAAAGTTTGAAAAAAGATAGCTGAACCAGAGACAATAATTCATTATTAGCAAAACTGACCAATTTTTCTTCATCAGTGGGATCTTTCATTGTGGCACATGGGCTTCTCTTTAGTTGTGGCACACGGGCTCAGTAGTAGTTACATCATGCGGGCTCTCTAGTTGTGGCATACAGGCTATAGAGTGCACGGGCTTAGTTTCTCTGCAGCATGTGGGATCTTAGTTCCCTGACCAGAGATCAAACCTGCATCCCTTGCATTGGAAGGCAGATTCTTAACCACTGGACCACCAGAGAAGTCCTGATGATCTCTTAAGTTCAAATGTATTTCAAATACCCTGCATTTCTACTCTCCACCTCTCACACTGGTTTTGATATCATATTTGTGTGTGGATGATTTCCTCCCTTTACTGTATGCTTCCCTTTAGCAGGGAGCTTTGCCATTTCATAATTTTCTTCTTTCTAGTTGTGGCCTTTTCTTTTCCACCTAGAGAAGTTCCTTTACCATTTGTTGTAAAACTGGTTTGGTGGTGCTGAATTCTTTTAGGTTTTGCTTGTCTGTAAAACTTTTGATTTCTCTGTCAAATATGAATGAGAGCCTTGCTAGATACAGTATTCTTGGTTTTAGGTGTTTTCGTTTCATCACTTTAAATATATCATGCTATTCTCTTCTGGCCTGCTTCTGAAAAAATCAGCTGATAATCTTACAGGGATTCCCTTTTATGTTATTTGCTGCTTTTCTCTTGTTGCTTTTAATATTTTCTCTGTCATTAATTTTTGTCAATTTGATTAATATGTGTCTCTGCACATTCCTCCTTGGGTTAATCCTGCCTGAGACGCTCTGTTCTTCTTGTACTTGGGTGACTGCTTCGTTTCCCATGTTAGGGAAGTTTCCAGCTCTTATCTCTTCAAAATTTTCTCAGGCCCTTTCTCTCTCTCTTCTCCTTCTGGGACCTCTATAATGTGAATGCTGGTATGTTTCATGTTGTTCCAGAGGTCTCCTAAACTGTCCTCATTTCTTTTCATTCTTTTATCCTTCTTCTGTTCCATGGCAGTGATTTCCCCCATTCTGGCTTCCAAGTCACTTATCCGTTTTTCAGCCACATTTATTCTGCTACCGATTCCTTCTAGTGTATTTTTTTCATTTCAGTTATTGTATTCTTCAACTCTGGTTATTCTTTATATTTTCCAATTCTTTGTTAAAATTTCTTGTAACTTCTTGCACTGTATACATCCATCCTTTTTCTTGGATCTTGGATCATCTTTATGATCATTACTCTGAACTCTTTCTCTGGTAGATTGCCTATCTCTACTTCACTTAGTTGTTCTTCTGGGGTTTTTATTTTGTTCCTTCATCTGGAACATATTCCTTTGCCATCTCAGTTTGTCTAATTTCTGTTTGTGGACTTGGTTCTGCAGGCTGCCAAATGGTAGTTTTCCTGCTTCGGGTGCCTGCCACCTGCTGAATAACGCTGGTCTAGAGGCTTGTGCAGGTCTCCTGTTGGGAAGAGCAGGTGCCTGCTCGCTGGTTGGTGGAGCTCGGTCTTGGCCCTCTGGTGGGCAAGGCCTTGTCAAGAGGTGTGTCTAGAGGTGGCTGTGAGCTCAGGAAGTCTTCAAGAAGCCTGTCTCCTGATGGGTGGCTTGTGTTCCTGCTCTGTTTGTTTTTTGGCATGAGGCATTCCAATACTGGAGCCTACAGGCTGTTGGGTAGGACCAGGTCTTGATGTTGATGATGCAAGCAAGATGTTTGCCTCCCCAAGGGTTCAACTAGCTGAACACTCCCTGAAATCTCCACCATCAATGTCCACGTCCCCAGGGATAGTGACAGTCACACCATGCTTCCCCAGGAGACTCTCTGAGACCAGCAGGTAGGTTTGGCCCAGGTTCCTATGAAGTCACTCACTTTGCTCTGTGTCCCGGTATGCATTAGACCTTGTGTGTTTCCCTCCAAGAGTGAAGTTTTCATTTCTCCCAAGTCCTATGAAGCTGCTGCATAGGAACCTTGTTGGCCTTCAAAGCCAAATGCTTGGGTGCTTCTTCCTCTGATGCCAGATCCCTGGGATGAGGAGGCTTATGTGGGGCTTAAAACTTTCGCTCCTGTGGGAGAACTTCTGCAATATAATTATTCTCCAGTTTGTGGATTTCCCAACCACGGGTTATGGGATTTGATTATATCATGAATGCACCCCTCTTACCCTCTTGTTGTGGTTTCTTATTTATTTTCTTGGATGTAGAATATCTTTTCAGGCAGGGTTTAGTCTTTATTATCAACGGCTGTTCAGCATTTAGTTGTGTTTGTGGTGTGCTCATGAAAGGAGGTGAGTCCAAGGTCTTTCTACTCTGTCATCTTAGTTTTGACTTCTCTTCAATTGGATTTTTTTGTTGTTGTTGTTGCAGTACGCAGGCCTCTCACTGTTGTGGTCTCTCCCATTGTGGAGCACAGGCTCCAGATGCGCAGGTTCAGCA
>NW_006774564.1:695914-804814 GCF_000442215.2 Lipotes vexillifer | reverse complement strand
CTCACAGGCCTAGCCGCTCCGCAGCATGTGGGATCTTCCCGGACCAGGGCACGAACCCGTGTCCCCTGCATTGGCAGGTGGACTCTCAACCACTGTGCCATCAGGGAAGCCCTTCAATTGGATTTTTATACACTTGTAATTATCAATCTGAAAATGAAATTAAGAAAACATTTCAATTCATAATAGCATCAAGATGAATAAATAAGTGGGAATACATTTAATAAAAGAAGTATAAAACTTAGACTCTGAAAACTTCAAAACATTGTAGAAAGAAATTAAAGACAATCTAAATCAATGAAAAAACATTCCCAAATTCATGGATTGAAAAACTTGATATTGTGAAGATGGAAATAGCCCTCGAACAGATGGGCAGATTCAACATAATTCCTATAGAATTCTAGCTGACTTTTTTTGCTAACTGATAAGCCAATTCTACAATTCATAAGGAATTTCAGGAGACCAAGGATAGTGGAAACAATCCTGAAGAAGAAGAATAAAGTAGGAGAATTTACCCTTGCTAATTTCAGAACTTACTACAAAGCAATAGTAATCAAAAGTGTAGCAGTAGCACAAGGACATACCTAGATTAAAATGGAATAGAAGTGAGAGTCCTGAAAGAACCCCATACATCTATAGTCAACAGATTTTTAATGAGGGTACCAAGACCATTCATGGGGGAAGTAATTTTTTTTTTGAAATAATGCTTTTTAAAATAAGTTGTACTGGGCAACAGGACAGCCACATGCAAAAGAATAAAGTTGGATTATTTCCTTGTATCATACACAAAAATTAACTCAAAACGGGTAAAGACCTAAATGTATGAGTAAAAGCTATAAAATTCTTAGAGGAAAACATAGGAGTAAACCTTTGTTACCTTGGATTTGGCAAAGGATTCTTATATACGACACCAAAAGCACAAGCAACAATAAAAAAGTAGATAAATTGGGCTTCATTAAAATTAAAAACTTTGTACATAAAAGAATACCATCAAGGATGTAAAACAGACAACTTATAAAATGGAGAAAATATTTGCAAATAATTTATCTCAGGATAAATTTAGAGCATATAAAGTACTCTTCCAACTCAGTAATAAAATGACAACCTAATTTTTTAATGGAAAAATAATTTGAATAGACAACTCTCATAAGAAAGATATACTTGGGACTTCCCTGGTGGCTAAGTGATTAAGAATCTGCCTGCCAATGCAGGGCACACGGGTTTGATCCCTGGTCTGGGAAGATCCCACATGCTGTGGAGCAACAAAGCCCGTGAGCCACAACTACTGAGCCCACGTGTCACAACTACTGAAGCCTGAGCACCTAGAGCCGGTGCTCTGCAACAAGAGAAGCCACCGCAATGAGAAGCCCATGCACCACAACGAAGAGCAGCCCCCGTGGGCCGTAACTAGAGAAAGCCCACACACAGCAATGAAGACCCAATGCAGCCAAAAATAAATAAATAAATTTATAAAAAAGAAAGAGAGATATACTTATGGCCAATAAACACATGAGGCGATACCCGACACTATTAGTCACAAGGGAAATGCAAATCTAAACTACAATGAAAAAAACTAATAAGATACCACTTCACATTCAGAAGGATAGCTAGAATTTAAGTCAGTTAAATTTCAGTCTGGTATGTAAGGTGATTGGAAGGCTTTACTACATTTTGATAAGTAAAAAGCTGAAACTAAAAATTAAACAACTCTTCTTAGATCGATCAGAGAAGTGGATTCACAGGGCAAACCACCACCTCCAAAACTGGAGAGATAGACACACATATACAGAGAATCTCAACTTACTATAGCAGAAACCCATGATTAGGAATCTCTGTGGGAACCAGCACAGGAATAGAAAAACCTAAACTTTGACAAATTGCTAGATACTTAGTGTGGACAAGTGTGAGAGTTAAAAATCCTGGGCTGGGTGGAGGTCATCATAAGGTTGTCTCCCACACTTTTGACAGTCACCTCCAGGAGATCTATGAGGTTCACATAGTGAGTAGTAGAGAAGGAATCCCCTTGTGTTTCCAGGATGAGGTGGGGAAAAGTAACATTTTGAAATATGCTAGAGAATTCTGTTCTTCTTAACAAGGTCTGTCCTCAAGAGAAACAATCCTACCAGAACCTAACCTACCAGGTTTTTTTCAGAGCCTAATTGTAATGGTTACTTTTATGTGTCAACTTGACTACATCCCAGGATGCCCAGAAATTTCTGTAAATATTTTTTTTTATGGAATTTTCTGTGAGGGTGTTTCTGGTTGAGATTAACATTTGAATCAGTAGACAGAGTAAAGCAGATTGCCATCCCTAATGTAAGTGGGCTTCATCCAATTCTTTGAGGGGTGAAAAGAAAAAATATATATGGAGGAAGGAAGAAGGTGCTCTATCTCAGTCTGAGTGAAAGAGCTGGGATATCAGCTTCCTCCTGTCTTAGGACTAGCACTTACACCATTAGTGTTCTTAGTTCTCAGGTCTTCAAACTAGGACCAGAAACACACTACTGGATTTCCCGAATATACAGCATGCAGATGGAAGATTGTGGGACTTCTCAGCCTCCATAATCATATCATATGAGACAATTCCTGAAAATAATTCACTATATATAAACGTGTGTGTGTATCTCCTATTAGTTCTGTTTATCTGAAGAACCCTGGTTAATACACAAACCAGTATGGCGGAATAGAAATACCCAACTCTAGCCTGCTATAACCGTCCTGTCCCACTTAAGAGGGGGAAGAACTAAGAGGCACTTGTAAAGTTAACAGCTTTACAAAGGCATTTGTAAAGCTTGCACAGGTTCACTAAAGGACTGAGACCAAATCACAGTACTACAGAATGCTTCCCCTCTCACCACATCTTACCACCATATTACTAAAGGCCTATTTTGGGTTTCTTTTACCTAGTACATTATGTCTGTTTTTTGACAAAAAACTACAAAGCATACTAAAAGAAAAAATAAAAAACAGGTGGAGCAACAGAGTATCAAAGCAGACTTAGCTATGGCAGAGATATTGGAATAATCAGACCAAGAATTTAAAGAAACAATGATGCTAGGGACTCTAGTGGAAAAATATACAATATGCAAGAACAAATGGGTAATGTAAGCATAGAGATTGACATACAAAGAAATAACCAACAAGAAATGCTTGAAATCAAGACCACTGTAACAGAAATTAAAAATGCCTTTGATACGTTCATTAGTAGATGAGATATGGCTGAAGTAAGACTATCTGATATTTAGAATATATCAACAGAAACTTCCAAAAACTAAAAAAGCAAAAGAAAAGACTGGGAAAAATAACAGAATGTCCAAGAACTTTGGGGAAAACACAAAAACTGAAAGGTACACATAATAAGATTACCAAAAAGAAAAGAGAGAAGGGAACAGAAGAAATATTTGAAGCAGTAATGACTGAGAATTTCCCCAAGTTAATGTTAGACAGCATACCATAGGTCCAGTAAGATTAGAAAACACAAAACAGAATTGATGCCAAAATAAAACCCCCAAAAACCTACACCAAGGCATATCACGTTCAAATTGCAGAAAAAAGGATAAAGAAAAAAATCTCTAAAGAAACCACGGAAAAAAAAACTACTTTTCCTCAGAAAACTTACAAGCAAGAAGAGATTGGAGTAAAATATTTAAAGTATGAGAGGAAAACCCCATCGACCTGGAATACTGTATCCCGAAAAATTATCCTTCAACATGAAGGAAATTCAGAGGCTTCCAGGAAGATGGCAGAGTAGAAAGAACCATATATCTGTGTCTCCACCTACACAACAACTGCTTGGCAGAATCTGTCCAATTTAACTATTTTGGTATTCTGAAGTCTATTGAAGACTCAATTTCCAAGAGAAGCCTTGGATGGTAAATTGCATGGATGGTTAATTTCATCTTTAACACAGTCGAAGTTACCCATCATTCAACTAGCAGCCTGTGACAGACAGCTGTGAAAGTGTTCCTGAAGGAACTTGCACAAAGCTTGCAGGAGCCAAGGTGAGCAAAAAGAACCCTGTCCTCTAAACACTGGGGATCTGTGCTCTGATCACAGATTGCTGCTTCTGATCACAGAAGTGTGAAGAAAAAGTTGGTAGTCATTGTTGTTGCAACTTCCCCCATTGTTGCAAATCCCTCCTCCTCTGGCTGAATTGGACTAAAGGGGAATTAAAGGTTGGCACATTCCTATCCCTTTCATTCGCCCCCCCCCATTTTGGAGCAAGACATTGAAAACTATAACATTCAAAATCAAGCAGATATATGGACAAAATTAGAAATTCACCATACATGTCCAAGCGAAGGCACAGACTCAGAAAAGACCTTAACTTTGCAACTCAGTCTGATCCTCAGCACAGAGACAGACTACAACAATAAAAACAAAAACAAAGCAAAACAGAAGCCAAAACACCATGGGGAAAGGGGAAAATTTGATTTCTAGAGTTACCATATTATTAGATTCAAATGTGTGCTTTTCAACAAAAAAATCACAAGTCATACAAAGAAGCAGGAAAATATGGCCCATTCAAAGGAAAAAAATAAACGAACAGAAACTGTCCCTGGAAAAGACCTCATGATGGGGAGGAGCTTCAAGATGGCAGAAGAGTAGGACGTGGAGATCACCTTCCTACCCACAAATACAACAGAAATACATCTACATGTGGAACAACTCCAACAGAACACCTACTGAACGCTGGCAGAAGACCTCAAACCTCTCAAAGGGCAAGAAACCCCCACGTACCTGGGTAGGGCCAAAGAAAAAAGAATAAACAGAGACAAAAGAATAGGGAAGGGACGGGACCTGCACCAGTGGGAGGAAGCTGTGAAGGAGGAAAGGTTTCCATACACTAGGAAGCCCCTTCGCAGGAGGAGACTGTGGGTGGCGGAGGGGGGAAGCTTCGGAGCCACGGAGGAAAGCACAGCAACAAGGGTGCGGAGGGCAAAGTGGAGAGATTCCTGCACAGAGGACCGGTGCCGACCAGCACTCACCAACCCGAGAAGCTTGTCTGCTCACCCGCTGGAACAGGTGGGGGCTGGGAGCTGAGGCTCTGGCTCTGGATGTCGGATCCCAGGGAGAGGACTGGGGTTGGCTGCGTGAACACAGCCTGAAGGGGCTAGTGCGCCACAGCTAGCCAGGAGGGACTTCGGGAAAAAGTCCAGAGCGACTGAAGAGGCAAGAGACTTTTTCTTGCCTTTTTGTTTCCTGGTGCATGAGGAGAGGGGATTAAGAGTGCCACTTAAAGGAGCTTCAAAGACGGGCACAGGCATGAGCCACGGCTATGAGCGCGGACCCCAGAGACGGGCACAAGATGCTAAGGCTGCTGCTGCAGCCATCAAGAATCCCGTGTGCAAGCAAAGGTCACTACCCACACCTCTCCTCCTGGGAGCCTGTGCAGCCCGTCACTGCCAGGGTCCTGTGATCCAGGGACAAATTCCCCGGGAGAACACGCAGCACGCCTCAGGCTGGTGCAACGTCATGCTGGCCTCTGCCGCCGCAGGCTCGCCCTGCACTCTGTACTCCTCCTTCCGCCCAGCCTGAGTGAGCCAGAGGCCCTGAATCAGCCGTGCCTTTAACCCGGTTCTGTCTGAGTGAAGAACAGACCCCCTCAGGCGACCTACAGGCAGAGGCGGGTCCAAATCCAAAGCTTAACACCAGGAGCCGTGCGAACAAAGAAGAGAAAGGGAAATTTCTCCCAGCAGCCTCAGGAGCAGTGAATTAAATCTCCACAATCAACTTGATGTACCCAGTATCTGTGGAATACCTGAATATACAACAAATCATCCCAAATTGAAGGGGTGGACTTGGGGAGCAATGATATATATAGTTTTCACTTTTTCTCTTTTAGTGAGTGTATGCTTCTGTTGGTGATTTTGTCTGTACAGCTCTGCTTTTACCATTTGTCCTAGGGTTCTGTCTGTCTGGATTTTTTTTTTTTTTTTTTTTTAGTATAGTCCTTAGCACTTCTTACCATTGGTGGATTTGTTTTTTGGTTTGGTTGCTCTCCTCTTTCTTTTTTTTTCTTTTTTCTTTTTTTGCAGTATGCGGCCTATCACTGTTGTGGCCTCTCCTGTTGTGGAGCACAGGCTCTGGATGCAAAGGCTCAGTGGTCATGGCTCACGGGACTAGCCGCTCCGTGGCATGTGGGATCTTCCAGGACCAGGGCACGAACCCGTGTCCCCTGCATCAGCAGGTGGACTCTCAGCCACTGCGCCACCAGGGAAGCCCTCCTCTTTCTTTCTTTATTTTTATTTTTTTACTTAAAAATTTTTTTTAATAATTGTTTTAAATTTTAAAAAAATTTATTTTATTTTTCTTTATTTTATATTCTTTCTTTCTCTTTCTTTCTTCCTTCCTTCCTTCCTTCCCTTTTCTTTCTTTCTTTCCTTCTTTCTTTCTTTCTCTTTCTTTCTTTTTCTTTCTTTCTTTCTTTCTTTCTTTCTTTCTTTCTTTTTCGTTCTTTCTTTCTTTTCACCCTTTTATTCTGAGCTGTGGGGATGACAGGCTCTTGGTGCAGCCAGGCATCAGGGCTGTGCCTCTAAGGTGGGAAAGCCAAGTTCAGGACACTGGTCCACAGGAGACCTCCCAGCTACACAAAATATCAAATGGCAAAAATCTCACAGAGATCTCCATCTCAACACCAAGACCCAGCTCCACTCAAGGACCAGCAAGCTACAGGGCTGGACACCCTGTGCCAAACAACTAGCAAGACGGGAACACAACCCCATCCATTAGCAGAGAGGCTGCCTAAAATCATAATAAGGCCACAGAAACTCCAAAACATACCACCAGACATGGAACTGCCCACCAGAAAGACAAGATCCAGCCTCATCCACCAGAACACAGGCACTAGTCCCCTCTACCAGGAAGCCTACACAATCCACTAAAGCAACCTTAGCCACTGGGGACAGATACCAAAAACAATGGGAACTACGAACTTGCAGCCTGTGAAAATGAGACCTCAAACAGAGTAAGTTAAGCAAAATGAGAAGACAGAGAAACACAGAGCAGATGAAAGAGCAAGGCAAAAACCCACCAGACCAAACAAATGAAGAGGAAATACACAGTCTACCTGAAACATAATTCAGAATAATGATAGTAAAGATGATCCAAAATCTTGGAAATAGAATGGAGAAAATATAAGAAACGTTTAACAAGGACCTAGAAGAACTAAAGAGCAAAAAAAAAAAAAAACAGTGATGAACAACACAATAAGTGAAATTAAAACTTCTCTAGAAGGGATCAATAGCAGAAGAACTGAGGCAGAAGAACCAATAAGTGACCTGGAAGATAAAATAGTGGAAATAACTACAGCAGAGCAGAAAAAAGAATGAAAAGAATTGAGGACAGTCTCAGAGACCTCTGGGACAACATTAAATGCACCAAGATTCAAATTATAGGGGTCCCAGAAGAAGAAGAGAAAAAGAAAGGAACTGAGAAAATATTTGAAGAGATTATAGTTGAAAACTTCCCTAATATGGGAAAGGAAATAGTTAATCACGTCCAGGAAGCACAGAGAGTCCCATACAGTATAAATCCAAGGAGAAACATGCCAAGACACATATTACCGAAATGATCAAAAATTAAATACAAAGAAAACATATTAAAAGCAGCAAGGGAAAAACAACAAATAACACACAAGGGAATCCCCATAAGGTTAACAGATGATTTTTCAGTAGAAGCTCTGCAAACCAGAAGGGACTGGCAGGACATATTTAAAGTGATGAAGGAGAAAAACCTGCAACCAAGATTATTCTACCCAGCAAGGATCTTATTCAGATTTGATGGAGAAATTAAAACCTTTACAGACAAGCAAAAGCTAAGAGAATTCAGCACCACCAAACCAGCTCAACAACAAGTGCTAAAGGAACTTCTCTAAGCAGGAAACACAAGAGAAGGAAAAGACCTACAATAACAAACCCAAAACAATTAAGAAAATGGTAATAGGAACATACATATCGATAATTACCTTAAATGTAAATGGATTAAGTGCTACAAACAGAAGACAGAGACGGCTTGAATGGATACAAATACAAGACCCGTATATATGCTGTCTACAAGAGACCCACTTGAGACCTAGGGACACATACAGACTGGAAGTGAGGGGATGGAAAAAGGTATTCCATGCAAATGGAAATCAAAAGAAAGCTGGAGTAGCAATTCTCTTTTTTATTTTTTTAATAAGATGTTGGGGTGGGAGTTTATTAATTAATTTATTTATTTTTGCTGTGTTGGGTCTTTGTTTCTGCATGAGGGCTCTCTCCAGTTGTGGCAAGCGGGGGCCACTCCTCATCGCGGTGCACGGGCACCTCACTATCATGGCCTCTCCTGCTGTGGAGCACAAGCTGCAGATGCGCATGATCACTAGTTGTGACTCACGTGCCCAGTTGCTCTGCAGCATGTGGGATCCTCCCAGACCAGGGCTCGAACCCATGTCCCCTGCACTAGCAGGCAGACTCTCAACCACTGTGCCACCAGGGAAACCCAGCAATTCACATATCAGACAAAATAGACTTTAAAACAAAGACTATTACAAGAGACAAAGGAGGACACTACATAACGATCAAGGGATCAATCCAAGAAGAAGATATAACAATTGTAAATATTTCTGCACCTAACATAGGAGCACCTCCATACATAAGAGACATAATAACAGCCATAAAAGGAGAAATCAACAGTAATACAATCATCATAAAGGACTTTAACACCCAACTTTCAGCAATGGACAGATCATCGAAAACGAAAATAAATAAGGAAACACAAGCTTTAAATGATACATTAAAAAAGACGGACTTAATTGATACTTATAGGACATTCTACCCAAAAACAAAAGAATACACATTCTTCTCAAGTGCTCATGGAACATTCTCCAAGATAGATCATATCCTGGGTCACAAACCAAACCTTGGTAAATTTACAAAAAGTGAAATCGTATCAAGTATCTTTTCTGACCACAATGCTCTGAGACTAGATATAAATTACAGGAAAAAATCTGTAAAAAATACAAACACATGGAGACTAAACAGTACACTACTTAATAACCAAGAGATCACTGAAGAAATCAAAGTGGAAATCAAAAAATACCTAGAAACAAATGACAATGAACACATGATGACCCAAAACCTATGGGAGGCAGCAAAAGCAGTTCTAAGAGGGAAGATTATACCAATACAATCCTAACTCAAGAAACAAGAAACAGCTCAAATAAACAACCTAACCTTACACCTAAAGCAAGTACAGAAAGAACAATAAAACCACAAAGTTAGCAGAAGGAAAAAAGTCATAACAATGAGATCAGAAATAAATGAAAAAGAAATGAAGGAAACGATAGCAAAGATTAGTAAAACTAAAAGTTGGTTCTTTGAGAAGATAAAGAAAATTGATAAAGCATTAGCCAGACTCATCAAGAAAAAAAGGGAGAAGACTCAAATCAATAGAATTAAAAATGTAAAAGGAGAAGTAACAACTGACACTGCAAATATAAAAAGGATTATGAGAGATTACTACAAGCAAGTATATGCCAATAAAATGGACAACCTGGAGGAAATGGACAAATTCTTAGAAATGCAGAACTTTTCGAGACTGAACCAGGAAGAAATAGAAAATATGAACAGACCAATCACAAGCACTGAAATTGAAACTGTGATTAAAAATCTTCTAACAAACAAAAGCCCAAGATGACGTGGCTTCACAGGCGAATTCTATCAAACATTTAGAGAAGAGTTAACACCTATTCTTCTCAAACTCTTCCAAAATATAGCAGAGGGAGGAACACTCCCAAATTTATTCTATGAGGCCACCATCACCCTGATACCAAAACCAGACAAAGACATCACAAAGAAAGAAAACTACAGGCCAATATCACTGATGAATATAGATGCAAAAATCCTCAACAAAATACTAGCAAACAGAATCCAACAGCATATATAAAGGATCATAGACCATGATCAGGTGGTGTTTATCTCAGGAATTCAAGCATTCTTCAATATATGCAAATCAATCAATACGATACACCATATTAACAAATTGAGGAGAAAAACCATATGATCATCTCAATAGATACAGAGAAAGCTTTCGACAAAATTCAACACGCATTTATGATAAAAATCCTGCAGAAAGTAGGCATAGAGGGAACTTTCCTCAACATAATAAAGGTCATATATGACAAACCCACAGCCAACATAGTCCTCAATGGTGGAAAACTGAAACCATTTCCACTAAGATCAGGGAGAAGACAAGGTTGCCCACTCTCGGTACTCTTATTCAACATAGTTTTGGAAGTTCTAGCCACAGCAATCAGAGAAGAAAAAGAAATAAAAGGAATCCAAATTGGAAAAGAAGAAGTAAAGTGGTCACTGTTTGCAGATGACATGATACTATATGTAGAGAATCCTAAAGATGCTACCAGAAAACTACTATAGCTAACCAAGGGATTTGGTAAAGTAGCAGGATACAAAATTAATGCACAGAAATCTCTTGCATTCCTGTATACTAATGATGAAAAATCTGAAAGTGAAATTAAGAAAACACTCCCACTTACCATTGCAACAAAAAGAATAAAATACCTGGGAATAAACCTACTTAAGGAGACAAAAGACCTGTATGCAGAAAATTATGACACTGACAAAAGAAATTAAAGATTATACAAATAGAAGGAAAGATACACCATATTCTTGGATTGGAAGAATCAACATAGTGACAATGACTATATTACCCAAGGCAATGTACAGAATCAATGCAATCCCTATCAAACTATCACTGGCATTTTTCACAGAACTAGAACAAAACATTTCACAGTCTGGATGGAAACACAAAAGACCCAAAATAGCCAACACAATCTTGAGAAAGATAAACGAAGCTGGAGGAATCAGGTTCCCAGATTTCAGACTATACTACAAAGCTACAGTAATCAAGACAGTATGGTACTGGCACAGAAACAGAAATATAGATCAATGGAACAAGATAGAGAGCCCAAAGATAAACCCATGCACATATGGTCACATTATCTTTGATAGAGGAGGCAAGAATATACAGTGGAGAAAAGACAGTCTCTTCAATAAGTGGTGCTGGGAAAACTGGACAGCTACATGTAAAAGAATGAAGTTAGAACAGTCCCTAACACCACACACAAAAAAAAACCTCAAAATGCATTAAAGACGTAAATGTAAGGCCAGACACTTTCAAACTCTTAGAGGAAAATATAGGGAGAACACTATGACATAAATCACAGCAAGATCCTTTTTGATCCACCTCCTAGTGAAATGGAAAAAAAAACCAAATGGGACCTAATGAAACCTAAAAGCTTTTGCACAGCAAAGGAGACCATAAGCAAGATGAAAAGACAACTTTCAGAATGGGAGAAAATATTTGCAAATGAAGCAACTGACAAAGGATTAATCTCCAAAATTTACAAGCAGCTCATGCAGCTCAGTAAAATAAACACAAACAACCCAATCCAAAAATGGGCAGAAGACCTAAATATACATTTCTCCAAAGAAAACATACAGATCGTCAACAAACACATGAAACAAACCATCATTAATCATTAGAGAAATGCAAATCAAAGCTACAATGAGATATCATCTCACACCAGTCAGATGGCCATCACCAGAAAATCTACAAACAGTAAATGCTGGAGAGGGTGTTGTGAAAAGGGAACCCTTTTGCACTGTTGGTGGGAATTTAAATCGATACAGCCACTATGGAGAACAGTATGGAGGTTCCTTAAAAACTAAAAGTAGAACTACCATATGACCAAGCAATCCCACTACTGGGCATATACCCTGAGAAAACCATAATTCAAAAAAAGTCATGTACCAAAATGTTCATTGCAGCTCTATTTACAATAGCCAGGACATGGAAGCAACCTAAGTGTCCATCGACAGTTGAATGGATAAAGAAGATGTGGCACATATATACAATGGAGCATTACTCAGTGATAAAAAGAAACGAAATTGAATTATTTGTAGTGAGGTAGATAGACCTAGAGTCTGTCATACAGAGTAAAGTAAGTTAGAAAGAGAGAAACAAATACTGTATGCTAACCCATATATATGGAATCCAGAAAAAAAAGTTAATGAAGAACCTAGGGGCAAGACAGGAATAATGACACAGATCTACTAGAGAATGGACTTGAGGACACAGGGATGGGGAATAGTAAACTGGGACAAAGTGAGAGAGTGGCATGGACATATGTACAATACCAAATGTAAAATAGATAGCTAGTGGGAAGCAGCTGCATAGCACAGGGAGATCAGCTCAGTGCTTTGTGACCACTTAGTTGGGTGGGATAAGGAGGATGGGAGGGAGGGAGATGCAAGAGGGAAGAGATATGGGGACATATGTATATGTATAACAGATTCACTTTGTTTTAAAGCAGAAACTAACACACCACTGTAAAGCAATTATGTTCCAATAAAGATGTTAAAAAAAAAAAGGCCCAGAGATAACTCCACTCACATATGGTCACCTTATTTTTCATAAATGAGGCAAAAATGTACAATGGAGAGAAGACATACTCTTCAATAAGTTGTGCTGGAAAAACTGGATAGCTACATGTAAAATAATGAAATTAGAACAGTCCCTAACACCATACACAAAAATAAACTCAAAATGGATTAAAGTCCTGAATGTAAGGCCAGACACTATCAAACTCTTTGAGGAAAACATAGGCAGAACACTCTATGACTTAAATCACAGCAAAATCCTTTTTGACCCATTTCCTAGAGAAATGGAAATAAAAACACAAATAAACAAATAGGACCTAATGAAACCTAAAAGCTTTTGCACAGCAAAGGAAACCATAAACAAGATGAAAAGACAGCCCTCAGAATGTGAGAAAGTATTTGCAAATGAAGCAACTGACAAAGGATTAAGTTCCAAAATTTACAAGCATCTCATGCAGCTCAATAACAAAAAAACAAACAACCCATTTCAAAAATGGGCAGAAGACCTAAATATACATTTCTCCAAAGAAGATATACAGATTGCCAACAAACACATGAAAGAATGCTCAACTTCATTAACCATTAGAGAAATGCAAATCAAAACTACAATGAGGTATCACCTCACACTGGTCAGAATGGCCATCGTCAAAATATCTGCAAACAGGGCTTCCCTGGTGGCGCAGTGGTTGAGAGTCTGCCTGCCAATGCAGGGAACACGGGTTCGTGCCCCAGTCTGGGAAGATCCCACATGCCGCAGAGCGGCTAGGCCCGTGAGCCATGGCCGCTGAGCCTGCACGTCCCGAGCCTGTGCTCCACAACGGGAGAGGCCACAACAGTGAAAGACCCGCGTACCACAAAAAAAAAAAAAAACTGCAAACAATAAATGCTGGAGAGAGTGTGGAGAAAAGGGAACCCTCTGCACTGTTGGTGGGAATGTAAATAAATATAGCCACTATGGAGAACAGTATGCAGGTTCCTTTGAAAACTGAAAATAGAACTACCATACAACCCAGCAACCCCACTACTGGGCACATACCCTGAGAAAACCATAATTCAAAAAAAGTCATGTACCACAATGTTCATTGCAGCTCTATTTACAATAGCCAGGACATGGAAACAACCTAAGTGCCCAATGACAAATGAATGGATAAAGAAGATGTGGCACATATATACAATGGAATATTACTCAGCCATAAAAATAACGAAATTGAGTTATTTGTAGCTAGATGGATGGACGTAGAGTCTGTCATAGAGAGTGAAGTAAGTCAGAAAGAGAAAAACAAATACCATATGCTAACACACATATATGGAATCTTAAAAAATATATATTGGTTCTGAAGAACCTAGGGGCAGGATGGGAATAAAGACACAGAGAGAATGGACTAGAGGATGGACTTTAGGATGTGGGGAGGGGGAAGGGTAAGCTGGGATGAAGTGAGAGAGTGTCATGGACTTATATATACTACCAAATGTAAAATAGATTGCTAGTGGGAAGCAGCTGCATAGCACAGGGAGATCAGCTCGTTGCTTTGTGACCACCTAGAGGGGTGGGATAGGGAGGGTGGGAGAGAGGGAGACACAAGAGGGAAGAGTAATGGGGATATATGTGTATGTATAGCTGATTCACTTTGTTATAAAGTAGAAACTAACACAGCATGTAAAGCAATTATACTCAAATAAAGATTTCTTTTAAAAATAAATAAATACATATTGTAAAATGCAAAAAAGACCTCATGGTGTGTCTACTAGACAAAGATTTAAAAACAAGTATCATAAAAATGCTAAAATAACTAAAAGATATGAAGAAAGTCAATGAATCATATAAGAGCATGAAAATGTCAATAAGGAGAAAGAAAACCTAAGCAGAAACCTAAAAGTAATTCAAGAGCTGAAAAGTACAATAAACATAAAAAACTCACAGTGGAATCTGAAGCCCAGTTGAATCAGCCAGAAGAAAGAGTAAGTGAATTTGAAGATAAAACAATGAAAATTATTGAGTATGAGGAGGCAGTACAAAAAAGAATGAAGAAAAGCAAAGAAAAACCAAAGGTACCTGTGCAACACCATGAAGAAGACACATATATGCATTGTGGGAGTCCCAGAAGAGGAAAGCGAAAGGGAAATGTTTGAAGAACTAATGGCTGCAATTTTTCCAAATTTGAAGAAACATATGGATATAAACATCAAATAAACTCAACAAGTTCCAAATAGAATTAACTGAATGAGATTGACAGTGAGACAAAATATAATCAACTGCTCCTGCTTCTTTGTCAAAAGCCAATGACATAGAGAACTTAGGAAGCAGTAAGAGAAAAGCTACTCTTTACATATAAGAGATCTTCAATAAGATAACAGCAGATATCTCATCAAAACCTTTGGAGACTATAGCCTGATATATCCAAATCACTAAAAGAAAGCAAAAAAATTCCTGAAAGCCAAGAATTATAGTTCTGGCAAAACTCTTTCAAAAGTCAGGAATAAATTAATAAGCTCTCAAAAAAAAAAAAAAAAAAGCTTACAGAGCTCAATACAATTAGACTTACTCTATGAGAAATACTAAAGAGAATTCTGAAGGAGGAAGGATATTCCATACAAAGAGTAACCAAAGCTGTTGAGGTGGATATACTAATATCAGACAAATAGACTTCAAATCAAAAGAGGTAACAAGATAAAGAAGGATATTACATATTAATAAAAGGTCAATACAGCAATAAGATAGGGGCAATTATAAACATTTACATACCTAATAACCTACTATCAAAATATATGAGGCAAAAACAGATAGAACTGAAGGGAAAATAGACAGCTGTATAATATTACTTGGAGATTTCAGTACCTCACTGTTGATATTAGATAGAAAATCCAAACAGAAGGTAAGTTTAAAAAATAGAGGACTTGAGCAACACAGCAAACCAACTAGATCTAACAGACATATACAACTCCCACTATGCAACAACAATGGAATAAACATTATTCTCAAGTGTATATGGGACATTCCAAGCAAGTATAGACCAAATGTTAGGCCATAAATTGTTTTGATTGATTCATAAATTTGTGGAAATTTAACAACACACTGTTTTTAAAAATGGATCAAAGACATAATTAGAAGAGTAATTAGAAATAATTAGAGATGAATGAAAACAAAAACACAATGTACTCAAATTTATGTGACATAGTAAAATCAGTCCTAAGGGGAAATTTTACATCTATAAATAATTATATTAATAACTAATGTCTCAAAATAACAACCTAACTTTACAACTTAAGGAACTAGAAAAAGAAGAATAAATGAAACTCAAAGCTAGATGAAAAAATAATAACTAGATCAGAGATAAACATAAGAGAGAATAGAAAAATAATAGAGATAATAAACAAAACCCAAAATTGGTTCTTTAAAAATAACAACAACCAAAAAGGAAAAATGTTTAGGTAGATGGACTGAAAAAAAACGATTCAAATTACTAAAATCAGAAAAGAAGGTGGGAATATTACTACTGATTCTACAGAAATAAGATGTATCATAATAGAATACTATGGGCAATTGCATGGCAACAAATAGAATAACCTAGATGAAATGGACAAATTTCTAGAAACATAAAACCTACCCAAACTGAGTCATGAATAAACAGAAAATCTAAACACATTGATAACTTTTAAGGAGATTAAGTCAGTAATCAAAAACCTACTGACCAAGAAAAAACCCTGGACTTCACGGCTTCACTGGTGAGACCTACTAATCATTTAAAGACTTAACAACAGTCATAGTAAAGTGTTTCCAAAAACTTGAAGACAGAACACTACCTAACTCTACGAGACCAGCATTACCCTGATACCAGGGCCAGACAAAAGCACTATAAGAAAACTACACACCAATGCCCATTGTAAACACTGATACAAAAATTCTCAACAAAATATAACACTAGCAAACCAAATTCAGATACATATTAAAAGGATTATATGCCACAAGCAAATTAAATTTATTCCTGGAATGCAAGGATGGTTCAACATATGAATATCAATCAATGTAAAAGACCACATTAACAGAATGAAGGGGAAAAAAACACATGATCATCTCACTGATGCATAAAAATAATTTGACAGAATTGAACACACACATTCATGCTGAAAATGCTCAACAAACTAGGAATAGAAGAAAATTACCTTAATGTAATAAAATCCATAAATAATAAATTCACAACAAATATCATACTAAAGGGTGAAAGACTAAAATCTTTTCACTTAGGATCAAAACAAAGCCAGGATACCCACTTCTGCCACTTTCATTCAACACAGTACTGGAAGTTCTAGCCAGAGCAATTAAGCAAGAAAAATAAATAAAATCATCCACATTGGAAAGGAAAACGTAAAATTATCTCTGCAAATGATATAATCTAAAATATAGAAAATCCTAAAGATATGACAAAACCCTTAGAATTGATAAATTAATTCAACAAAGGAGCACAATAAAGATCAACACACAAAAATCAGTTGCATTTCTATACAGTAACAATGAACAATCTGAAAAGGAAATTACAAAACCAATTTCATTTGAAATGGCATCAAAAGTAACGAAATACTTAGCAATAATTAGCCAAGGAGGTGAAAGACTTGTACAATAAAAACTACAAAATATTGCTGATAGAAATTAAGGGAAACATCAATAAATGGGAATACATCTTAAGTTCATATATTGGAAGACCTACTGTTGTTAAAATGTCAATAGTATCCAAAGTGATCTACAGACTCAGTGTAATCCTTATCAAAACTCCAATGACCTTTTTGGTTTTTTTTTTGTTTTGTTTTTTTTTTTGCAGAAATAGAGAAAACTATCCTAAAATTCATATTAAATCTCAAGGGATCCTGAATAGTTAAAAGAATCCTGAAAAATAAGAACAAAGTTGAAGTACTCACACTACCTGATTTTAAAACTTACTGCAAAGCTACAATAATAAAAACAAGAGTTGTATTGGCATAAGAAGATATAGACCAATAGAATAGAAAAGAGAGTCCAGGAATGAACCCTCATATGAATGGTCAAGTGATTTTTGGCAATGGCACCAAGACCATACAATCAAGAAAAGACAATATTTTCAACAAATACTACTGGGTATACACAATGCAAACAAATGAGGTTGGACTCTTACCTATCACCATATATAAAAATTAACTCAAAATGCATCCAAGACTGACCTAAATGAAAGACCTAAAACATAAAATTCTTAGAAGAAAACACTGGACAACAACTTCATGGCATTGGCTTTAGCAGTGATTTCTGGGATATGACACCAAAGCCACAGGTATCAAAAGAAACAATAGAAAAATTCAACATCCATTCATAATAAAAACTCATCAAAGTGGGTATAGAGAGAATATATCTCAACATAATAAAGGCTATTTATGACAAACCCACAATTTACATCATATTCAAAGGTGAAAAGCTGGAAGCCTTTCCTCTAAAATCAGGGACAAAGGACTTCACTGGCAGTCCAGTGGTTAAGACTTCACATTTCCAATGCAGGGGGTGCAGGTTCCATTCATGATCAGGGAACTAAGATCCCACATACTGCACAGCAGGACCAAAAAGAAAACAAAAATCAGAGACAAGACAAGGATGCCCACTCTCCCAACTTCTATTCAACAAAGGTTTGGAAGTCCTAACCACATCATTCAGACAAGAAAAAATAAATAAAATGTATCCAAATTGGAAGGGAAGAAGTAAAACTGTCACTATGTGCAGATGACATGATATTATATGTAGAAAACCCTAAAGTCTCCACCAAAAAACTATTAAAACAAATAAATCAATTCAGTAAAGTTTCAGGATACAACACTAATATACAGAAATCTGCTGCTTTTCTATACACTAATAATGAACTATAAGAAGGAGAAAGCAAGAAAACAATATGATTTAAAATCTCATCAAAAAGAATAAAATACCTAGGAACAAACTTAACAAAAGAGGTGAAAGACCTATACTCTGAAAACTATAAAACATTGATCTAGGGAATTAAAAATGATACAAGAAGTGGAATAATATCCCATGCTTCTGGATTGGAAGAATTAATATTGTTAAAATGGCCATACTACTTAAAGCAATCTACAGACTTAATGGAATTTCTATCAAAATACCCATGAAGTTTTTCACAGAACTAGAAAAAATAATGCTAAAATGTATATGGAACCACAAAAGACCCTGATTTGCCAAAGCAATCTTGAGAAAAAGAACAAATCTGGAGGTATCATTCTCCCAGACTTCAGACTATACTACAAAGCTACAGTAAAACAGTACAGTACTGACACATAAACAATGATGCAAAGATTAATGGAACAGAATAGAGACCTCAGAAATAAAGCCACACACTTATTGGCAATTAATATAGGACAAAGGTGGCAAGAATATACAATGGAGAAGAGACAGCCTCTGCAATAAGTGATTCTGAGAAAACTGGACAGCTAACATGTAGAAGAATAAAATTAGAACATTTTCTTAAACCATATACAAAATTAAATGCAAAATAGAATACAGGGACTTCCCTGGTAGCACAGTGGTTAAGAATCCACCTGCCAATGCAGGGAACATGGGTTCGAGCCCTGGTACAGGAAGACCCCACATGTTGCAAAGCAAATAACCCTGTGAACCAAAAATAAGAACCTGTGCTCTAGAGCCCATGACAAACAAATACTGAGCCCACGAGCCACAACCACTGAAGCCTATGTGTCTAGAGCCCGTGATTCACAACAAGACAAGCCACAGAAATGAGAAGCACACATACTGCAACGAAGAGTATCTGCACTTACCACAACTAGAGGAAGCCTGCACACAGCAATGAAGACCCAACACAGGTAATAAATAAACAAATAAATAATTAAAGACACCTTTAAAAAAATGGATTACAGCTGCAATTGAAATTTCTCAAAAATATAAAATAGAATTACCATATAAACCAGTACTTCCACTTCTGGATATGTACTCAAAGATTTAAAAGCAGGATTGTTTTAATTAATTAATTTTCGGCTGGTTTGAAAACACAACAACCCCAAACCTATAGGATGCAGCAAAAGCAGTTCTAAGAGGGAAGTTTATAGCAATACAGTCCTACCTCAAGAAACAAGAAGCATCTCAAATAAACAACATAACCTTACAACTAAAGCAATTAGAGAAAGAAGAACAAAAAATCCCCAAAGTTAGCAGAAAGAAAGAAATCATAAACATCAGATCAGAAACAAATGAAACAGAAATGAACAAAACAACAACAAAGATCAATGAAACTAAAAGATGGTTCTTTAAGAAAATTTTAAAAAAATGATAAACCATTAGCCAGACTCATCAAGAAAAATAGGGAGAAGACTCAGATCAGTAGAATTAGAAAGGAAAAAGGAGAAGTAACAACTGACACTGCAGAAATACAAAGGATCATGAGAGATTACTACAAGCAACTCTATGCCAATATAATGGACAACCTGGAAGAAATGGACAAATTCTTAAAAAGCACAAACTTCCGAGACTGAACGAGGAAGAAATAAAAAATATAAACAGACCAATCACAAGCACTGAAATTGAGACTGTGACTAAAAATCTTCCAACAAACAAAAGCCCAGAACCAGATGGATTTACAGGCAGGTTCTATCAAAGATTTAGAAAAGGGTGAAAAGCTATCCTTCTCAAACTCTTCCAATATATAGCAGAGGGAGAGACACTCCCAAACTCATTCTAAAAGGCCAAAATCACCCTGATACCAAAACCAGACAAAGATGTCACAAAGAAAGAAAACTACAGGCGAATACCACTGGTGAACATAGATATAAAAATCCTTAGCAAAATACTAGCAAACAGAATCCAACAGCACATTAAAAGGATCATACACTATGATCAAGTGGGGTTTATCACAGGAATGCAAGCATTCTCCAGTATATGCAAATCAATCAATGTGATACAACATACTAACAAATTGAAAGAGAAAAACCATATGACCATCTCAATAGATGCAGAAAAAGCTATCAACAAAATTCAACACATAGTTATGATAAAAAAAAAACTCCAGAAAGTAGGCATAGAAGGAACTTACCTCAACATCATAAAAGCCATAAATGACAAACCCACAGCCAACCTCATTCTCAATGGTGAAAAACAGAAACCATTTCCAATAAGATCAGGCACAAGACAAGGTTGCACACTTTCACCACTATTATTCAACATAGTTTTGGAAGTTTTAGCCACAGCAATCAGAAAAGAAAAATAAATAAAAAGAATCCAAACCAGAAAAGAAGAAGTAAAGCTGTAACTGTTGGTGGATGATATGATACTATACATAGAAAATCCTAAAGATGCTAACAAAAAACTACTAGAGCTAATCAATGAATTTGGTAAAGTAGCAGGATACAAAATTAATGCACAGAAATCACTTGCATTCCTATACACTAATGATGAAAAATCTGAAAGAGAAATTAAGGAAACACTCCCATTTACCACTGTAAAAAAAAGAATAAAATACCTAGGAATAAAACTACCTTAGGAGACAAAAGACCTGTATGCAGAAAACTATAAGATACTGATGAAAGAAATTAAAGATGATACCAACAGATGGAGAGCTATACCATGTTCTTGGATTGGAAGAATCAACATTGTGAAAATAACTATACTACCTAAAGAAGTCTACAGATTCAATGCAATCCCTGTCAAATTACCAATGGCATTTTCCACATAACTAGAACAAAATATCTCACAATTTGTATGGAAACACAAAAGAACCAGAATAGCCAAAGCAATCTGTACAAAGAAAAAAAGGAGCTGGAGGAATATGGCTCCCAGACATCAGACTATAATACAAAGCTACAGTAATCAAGACAGTATGGTACTGGCACAAAAAGAGAAAAATAAATGAATGGAACAGAGATAAACCCACACACATATGGTCAACATATCTTTGACAAAGGAGGCAAGAATACAATGGAGAAAGACAGCCTCTTCAATAACTGGTGCTGGGAAAACTGGACAGCTACATGTAAAAGAATGAAATTAGAACACTCCCTAACAACATACACAAAAATAAACTCAAAATGAATTAAAGACCTAAATGTAAGGCCAGATGCTATAAAACTCTTAAAGGAAAACATACGCAGAACACTCTATGACATGAATCAGAGCAAGATACTTTTTGACCCACCTCTTAGAAAAACGGAAATAAAACCAAATATAAACAAATGGGACCTAATGAAACTTAAAAGCTTTTGCACAGCAAAAGAAACCATAAAAAAGATCAAAAGACAACCCTCAGAATGGGAGAAAATATTTGCAAATGAAGCAACTGACAAAGCATTCATTTCCAAAATTTATAAGCAGTTCATGCAACTCAATATCAAAAAAACAAACAACGCATTCCAAAAATGGGCAGAAGACCTAAATAGACATTTCTCCAAAGAAGATATACAGACTGCCAACAAGCACATGAAAGAACTCTCAATATCAATAATAATTAGAGAAATGCAAATTAAAGCCACAATGAGGTAACACCTCACACGAGTCAGAAAGGCCATCATAAAAAATCTAAAAGCAATAAATGCTGGAGAGGCTGTGGAGAAAAGGGAAACCTCTTGCACTGTTGGTGGGAATGTAAATAAATACAGCCACTATGGAGAACAGTATGGAGGTTCCTTAAAAACTAAAAATAGAACTACCATACGACCCAGCAATCCCACTACTGGGCATATACCCTGAGAAGACCATAATTCTAAAAGACTCATGTACCACAATGTTCATTACAGCTCTATTTACAATAGCCAGGACATGGAAGCAACCTAAGTGTTCATCAACAGTTGAATGGATAAAGAAGTTGTGACACATATATACAATGGAATATTACTAAACTATAAAAAGAAACGAAATTTAAATATTTGTAGTGAGGTGGATGGACCTAGAGTCTGTCATACAGAGTGAAGTAAGTAAGAAAGAGAAAAACAAATACCGTATGCTAACACATATACATGGAATGTAAAAAAAAAAAAAAAAAAAAAGGTTGTGAAGAGCCTAGGGGAATGACAGGAATAAAAACGCAGACCTAGAGAATGGACTTGAAGACCACGGGAGGGGGAAGGGTAAACTGAGACGAAGTGAGAGAGTGGAATGGACTTATAAATACTACTAAATGTAAAATAGAGAGTAGTGCGAAGCAGCTGCATAGCATAGGGAGATCAGCTCAGTGCTTTGAGACCACCAAAAGGGATGGGATTGGGAGGTTGGGAGGGAGATGCAACAGGGAGGAGTTGTGGGGATACATGTATATGTATTCCTGATTCATTTTGTAATAAAGCAGAAACTAACACACCATTGTAAAGCAATTATACTCCAATAAGGATGTTAAAAAAAAAAGAATTTGGGTTGGTTGTAAATGTACATTGCCAACTTTAGTACAATCACTAAGAAAAAGTTAAAAAGAGAACTATACAGAGGGCAGACAGCAGAAACAAGAAGAACTACAATCCTGCAGACTGTAGAACGAAAACCACAATCATAGAAAGATAGACAAGAAGAAAGGCAGAAAGGTATGTACCAGATGAAGGAACAAGATAAAACCCCAGAAAAACAATTAAATGATGTGGAGATAGGCAATCTTCCAGAAAAAGATTTCAGGATAATGATAGTGAAGATGAGCCAGGACCTCGGAAACAGAATGGAGGCAAAGATCAAGAGGATGCAAGAAATGTTTAACAAAGACCTAGAAGAATTAAAGAACAAACAAACAGAGATGAACAATACAATAACTGAAATGAAAAATACACTAGAAGGAATCAATAGCAAAATAACTGAGGCAGAAAACGGATAAGTGACCTGAAGGAATGAATGGTGGAATTCACTGCTGCAGAACAGAATAAAGAAAAAAGAATGAAAAGAAATGAAGACAGCTTAAGAGACCTCTGGGACAACATTAAACGGAACAATATTCACATTATAGGGGTCCCAGAGGAGAAGAGAGAGAAAGGACCCGAGAATATATTTGAAGACATGATAGTCAAAAACTTCCCTAACATGGGAAAGGAAATAGCCACCAAAGTCCAGGAAGCACAGAGAGTCCCATACAGGATAAACCCAAGGAGTAACACACCAAGACACATAGTAATCAAATTGGCAAAAATTAAAGACAAAATTTATTGAAAGCAGCAAGGGAAACATGACAAATAACATACAAGTGAACTCCCATAAGGTTAACAGCGGATTTCTTGGCAGAAACTCTACAAGTCAGAAGGGAGTGGCATGATATACTTAAAGTGATGAAAGGGAAAAACCTACAACCAAGACTACTCTATCCAGCAAGGATCTCATTAAGATTCGATGGAGAAATCAAAAGCTTTACAGACAAGCAAAAGCAAAGAGAATTCAGCACCACCAAACCAGCTGTGCAACAAATGCTAAAGGAACTTCTCTAAGTGGGAAACACAAGAGAAGAAAAGGACCTACAAAAACAAACCCAAAACGATTCAGAAAATGGTAATAGGAATGTACATATTGATAATTACCTTAAACGTTAATGGATTAAATGCTCCAACCAAAGACACAGGCTTGCTGAATGGATACAAAAACGAAGCCATAGGGGCATCCCTGGTGGCACAGTGGTTGAGAAGCTGCCTGCCAATGCAGGGGACACGGGTTCGAGCCCTGGTCTGGGAAAATCCCACATGCCGCGGAGCAACTAGGCCCATGAGCCACAAATACTGAGCCTGCGCACCTGGAGCCTGTGCTCTGCAACAAGAGAGGCCACGACAGTGAGAGGCCTGCGCACCACGATGAAGAGTGGCCCCCACTCGCTGCAACTAGAGAATGCCCTCACACAGAAACGAAGACCCAACACACCCAAAAATAAATAAATAAATTTATTTTAAAAAAAAACATATATATGCTGTCTACAAGAGACCCACTTGAGACCTAGGGACATATACAGACTGAAAGTGAGGGGATGGAAAACGATATTCCGTGCAAATGGAAATCAAAAGAAAGGTGCAGTAGCATTACTCATATCAGATAAAATAAACTTTATTTTTTACTGTCTTATTTTTTTGCAGCATGTGGGCCTCTCACCGCTGTGGCCCCTCCCGTCATGGAGCATAGGCTCCAGACACACAGGCTCAGCGGCCACAGGTCATGGGCCCAGCGGCTCCACGGCATGCGGGACCCTTCCAGACTGGGGCTCGAACCCGTGTCCCCTGCATCAGCAGGCAGACTCTCAACCACTGTGCCACCAGAGAAGCCCTAAAATGACTTTAATATAAAGAATGTTACAAGAGACAAGAAAGGACACTACATAATGATCAACGGAGCAATTCAAGAAGATATAACAATTATAAATATATATGCACCCAACATAGGAACACCTCAATACATAAGGCAACTGCTAACAACTATAAAAGAGGAAATCAACAGTGACACAATAATAGTGGGGGACTTTAACACCTCACATACAACAATGGATATATCATCCAAAAAGAATATTAATAAGGAAACAAAAGCTTTAAATGACACAACAGATAGATAGATTTAATTGATATTTATACGCCATTCCTCCAAAAACAGCAGATTAAACTTTCTTCTCAAATGCACACGGAACATTCTCCACATAGATCACATCCTGGGTCACAAATCAAGCCTTAGTAAATTTAAAAAATTGAAATCATATCAAGCATCTTTTCTGAGCACAACGCTATGAGAGTAGATGCCATTACAGGGAAAAAAACGTAAAAAACACAAACTAATGGAAGTTAAACAGTACGTTACTAAATAACGAAGTGATCAATGAAGAAATCAAAGAGGAAATCAAAAAATACCTAGAGACAAATGACAATGAAAACACGACAATCCAAAACCTAGGGAATGCAGCAAAAGAAGTTCTAAGAGGGAAGTTTATAGCAATACAAGCCTACCTCAAGAAAGAAGAAAAATCTCAGATAAACAATCTAACCTTACACCTAAAGGAACTAGAGAAAGAAGAACAAACAAAACCAAATTGAGCAGAAGGAAGGAAATCATAAAGATCAGAGCAGAAATAAATGGAAAGAAAAAAAGAAAACAATAGCAAAGATCAATAAAACTAAAAGCTGGTTCTTTGAGAAGATGAACAAAATTGATAAACCATTAGCCAGACTCATCAAGAAAAAGAGGGAGAGGACTCAAATCAATAAAATTAGAAATGAAAAAGGAGACCAAGAGACACCACAGAAATAACAAATCATCCTAAGAGACTACTACAAGCAACTCTATGCCAATAAAACGGACAACCTGGAAGAAATGGACAAAATCTTAGAAAGGTATACCTTCCCAAGACTGAACGAGGAAGAAATAGAAAATATGAACTGACCAATCACAAGTAATGTAATTGAAACTGTGATTAAAAATCTTCCAACAAACAAAAGTCCAGGACCAGATGGTTTCACAGGTGAATTCTATCAAACATTTAGAGAAGATCTAACACCTATTCTTCTCAAACTCTTCCAGAAAATTGCAGAGGAAGGCACACTCCCAAACTCATTCTATGAGGCCACCATCACCCTGATAGCAAAACCAGACAAAGATACTACAAAAAAAGAAAATTACAGACCAATATCACTGATGAATATAGATGCAAAAATCCTTAACAAAATACTAGCAAACAGAATCCAACAACACATTAAAAGGATCATATACCACGATCAAGTGGGATTTATCCCAAGAATGCAAGGATCTTCAATATACACAAATCAATCAATGTGACACACTGTATTAACAAATTGAAGTATAAAAACAATATGATCATCTCAGCAGATGCAGAAAAAGCTTTTGACAAAATTCAACACACATTTATGATAAAAACTCTCCAGAAAGTGGGAATAGAGGGAACCGACCTCAACATAATAGAGGACATATATGACAAACCCACAGCAAACATCATTCTTAATGGTGAAAAACTGAAAGCATTTCGTCTAAGATCAGTAACAAGACAAGGATGTCCACTCTCACCATTATTATTCAACATAGTTTTGAAGCCCTAACCACGGCAATCAGAGAAGAAAAAGAAATAAAAGGAAAACAAATTGGAAAAGAAGAAATAAAACTGTCACTGCTTGAAGATAACATGATATTATACATAGAGAATCCTAAATATGTCACCAGGGAACTACTAGAGCTAATCAATGAATTTGGTAAAGTTGCAGGAGACAAAATTAATGCCCAGAAATCTCTTGCATTCCTATACACTAATGATGAAAAATCTGAAAGAGAAATTAAGGAAACACTCCCATTTACCATTGCACCCAAAAGAATAAAATACCTAGGAATAAAACTACCTAGGGAAACAAAAGCCCTGTATGCAGAAAACTATAACACACTGATGAAATAAATTAATGATGATACCAACAGATGGGGAGATATACCATGTTCTTGGGTTGGAAGAATCAATATTGGGAAAATGACTATACTACCCAAAGCAATCTACAGATTAAATGCAATCCCTATCAAATTACCAATGGCATATTTTACTGACCTAGAAAAAAAATATCTTAAAATTTGTATGGAGATACAAAAGACCCTGAATAGCCAAAGCAGTCTTGAGGGAAAAAAACAGAGCTGGAGGAATCAGACTCCCTGACTTCAGACTATATTAAAAAGCTACAGTAATCAAGACAATATGATACTGGCACAAAAACAGAAACATAGATCAATGGAACAAGATAGAAAGCCCAGAGGTAAACCCAAACACCTATGGTCAACTAATCTATGACAAAGCAGGCAAGGATATACAATGTAGAAAAGACAGTCTCTTGAATAAGTGATGCTGGGAAAACTGGACAGCTACATGTAAAAGAATGAAATTAGAACACTCCCTAATACCATACACAAAAATAAACTCAAAATGGATTAGAGACCTAAATGTAAGACCAGACACTATAAAACTCTTAGAGGAAAACATAGGAAGAACACTCTTTGACATAAATCACAGCAAGATATTTTTTGATCCACCTCATAGAGCAATGGAAATAAAAGCAAAACTAAACAAATGTGACGAAATGAAACTTAAAAGCTTTTGCACAGCAAAGGAATCCATAAACAAGACAAAAAGACAACCCTCAAAATGGGAGAAAATAGGGCTTCCCTGGTGGCACAGTGGTTGAGAGTCTGCCTGCCAATGCAGGGTACATGGGTTCGTGCCCCGGTCCGGGAAGATCCCAAGATCCCACATGCTGCGGAGCGGCTGGGCCTGTGAGCCATGGCCGCTGAGCCTGCACGTCTGGAGCCTGTGCTCCGCAACAGGAGAGGCCACAACAGTGAGGGGCCTGTGTACAGGAAAAAAAAAAAAAGGGGAGAAAATATTTGCAAATGAATCAACGGACAAAGGATTAATCTCCAAAATATATAAACAGCTCATGCAGCGCAATAATAAAGAAATGAACAACCCAATCCAAAAATGGGCAGAAGATCTAAATAGACATTTCTCCAAAGAAGATATACAGATGGCCAAGAAGCACATGAAAATCTGCTCAACATCACTAATTATTAGAGAAATGCAAATCAAAACTACAATGAGGTATCACCTCACACCGGTCAGAATGGGGATCAACAGAAAATCTACAAGCAACAAATGCTGGAGAGGGTGTGAAGAAAAGGGAACTCTCTTGCATGGTTGGTGGGAATGTAAATTGATACAGCCACTGTGGAGAACAGTATGGAGGTTTCTTAAAAAACTACAAATAGAATTACCGTATGACCTAGCAATCCTGCTACTGGGCATATACCCAGAGAAAACCATAATTCAAAAAGACACATGCACCCTAATGTTCATTGCAGCACTATTTACAATAGCCAGGTCATGGAAGCAACCTAAATGTCCATCGACAGACAAATGGATAAAGAAGATGTGGTACATATATACAATGGAATATTACTCAGCCATAAAAAGGAACGAAATTGAGTCCTTTGTAGAGATGTGGTTGGATCTGGAGTCTGTCATACAGAGTGAAGTAAGTCAGAAAGAGAAAAACAAATATCATATATTAATGCATGTATGCGGAACCTAGAAACATGGTACAGATGAACCAGTTTGCAGGACAGAAATTGAGACACACATGTAGAGAACAATCTTATGGACACTAAGAGGGGAAAGAGGCAGTGGGTGGGAGTGGTGTTGTGATGAATTGGGTGATTGGGATTGACATGTATACACTGACCTGTATAAAATAGATGACTTATAAGAACCTGATGTATAAAAAAATAAAATTAAATTTAAAAAGAGGACTATAATTGATATTATAAAAGAGGAGACAAATGGAATAATATAAAATGTTCAGTTAAAATTGCAAAGGGTAGTAAAAGAGTGGAAGATAAAAATGTGGACAAAGGTCAAGGGCAATGAATAGAAAACAGTAACAAATATGGTAGATATTAATCAACTATATCAATATTTGCTTTAAACGTCCATGGTCTATGTATACCAGTTACAAGATAGAGATTGTTGGTGTTAAAATCAAATATAAAATAAAGACGAGGCTTGAAAGTTTCCTGAGTAGACAAACCCAGTTAAGCTATATAAGCAACACTTAATTTAGTTTACTCTGTGAAACAAGTGAAACTTAACTTGAGCCTCTTCTTGTAAATAGTTCAGAAAATAATAAATGAGGTTTAAGCTGTTCTGCAAAATTGCCAAGAAGTAACTGTTTATAACCAATCCCTTATCAGGAAGAAAACTTTAATACTATAACCAATTATTGTAAAGAATAAACATCTTCTGCATTTTCACAATATAAGCTTTCTTCTAACAATATTCCTCTAAGCCTCACTCCACTGTCAATTTGATAGTTCTCAGTTCATTAAATGTTTCTATATGCACAATAAAGTCTTACTAATTACTAATTTAGTGATTTAGTAGTTTTGCGTTTGCTGCTTCTGGATTTTTGGCATCAGAGTAAATATAAAAATCAAGACCTACATGTTATCTATGAGAAACCCAGTTTAAACATAAGGACACATGTAGATGAAAAGTAAGAGAAGGAGAAAGATAAATCATGATAAAAATAATCAAAAAAAGCTGTAACAGTTATATCAACCTCAGACAGAGCAGGTTTCTAAACAAGGAAAATCATCAGCTATAAACTGAAGCATTACATAATGATAGAGGAGTCAATTTTCCAAGAAGATACAACAATCCTAAACATATACATGCCTAGCAACAAGGCAACAAAATACATGAGGCAAAAAGTAACAGAACAGCAAGGAGAAATGGATGAATCCACTAATACATTCAATCAACACTTGAATATCAGAAATGGACAGATCCAACAGGCAGAAAATCACTATGGACATAATTGAACTCAACAGCACCATTAACCAACTGGATATAATTGACATCAATAGACTAGTAATCCAACAGAAGCAGAGTACTCATTCTTTTCAAGCTCACATGGAACATTCACCAAGATAGACCACATTCTTAGATATAAAATAAACCTTGAGAAATTTACAAGAATAGAAATTATACAATGTATGCTGTCAGACCACAATAAAATTAAACTATAAATCAATTGGCAGGAAGATAGCTATAAAATCCCAAAATATATGGAAATTAGATAACATACTTCTAAATAACAAATGGATCAAAGAAGAAATTCAAAAAAAGTTTAAAAAATTTTAAACTAAGTGAAAATACAATTTATCAAAATTTGTGGAATTCAGCAATAGCAGTTGTCTTAATTTCACTTCTTTTTATGGTTGAGTAATATTCCATTGTATATATGTGCCACATCTTGATACAACAATCCTAAACATATACATGCCTAGCAACAAGGCAACAAAATACATGAGGCAAAAAGTAACAGAACAGCAAGGAGAAATGGATGAATCCACTAATACATTCAATCAACACTTGAATATCAGAAATGGACAGATCCAACAGGCAGAAAATCACTATGGACATAATTGAACTCAACAGCACCATTAACCAACTGGATATAATTGACATCAATAGACTAGTAATCCAACAGAAGCAGAGTACTCATTCTTTTCAAGCTCACATGGAACATTCACCAAGATAGACCACATTCTTAGATATAAAATAAACCTTGAGAAATTTACAAGAATAGAAATTATACAATGTATGCTGTCAGACCACAATAAAATTAAACTATAAATCAATTGGCAGGAAGATAGCTATAAAATCCCAAAATATATGGAAATTAGATAACATACTTCTAAATAACAAATGGATCAAAGAAGAAATTCAAAAAAAGTTTAAAAAATTTTAAACTAAGTGAAAATACAATTTATCAAAATTTGTGGAATTCAGCAATAGCAGTTGTCTTAATTTCACTTCTTTTTATGGTTGAGTAATATTCCATTGTATATATGTGCCACATCTTTATCCATTCATCTGTCAATGGACACTTAGGTTGTTTCCATGTCCTGGCTATTGTAAATAGTGCTGCAGTGAACATTGTGGTACATGACTCTTTTTGAATTATGGTTTTCTCGGGGTATATGCCCAGTAGTGGGATTGCTTGGTCATATGGTAGTTCTATTTGTAGTTTTTTAAGGAACCTCCATACTGTTCTCCATAGTGGCTGTAACAATTTACATTCCCACCAACAGTGCAAGAGGGTTCTCTTTTCTCCACACCCTCTCCAGCATTTATTGTTTGTAGATTTTTTGATGATGGCCATTCTGACCAGTGTGAGGTGATACCTCATTGTAGTTTTGATTTGCATTTCTCTAATGATTAATGATGTTGAGCATCTTTTCATGTGTTTGTTGGCAATCTGTATATCTTCTTTGGAGAAATGCCTATTTAGGTCTTCTGCCCATTTTTGCATTGGGTTGTTTTTCTGATATTGAGCTGCATGAGCTGCTTGTATATTTTGGAGATTAATCCTTCGTCAGTTGCTTCATTTGAAAATATTTTCTTCCATTCTGAGGGTTGTCTTTTTGTCTTGTTTATGGTTTCCTTTGCTGTGCAAAAGCTTTTAAGTTTCATTAGGTCCCATTTATTTTTGTTTTTATTTCCAGTTTTCTAGGAGGTGGGTCAAAAGGGATCTTGCTGTGATTTATGTCAAAGAGTGTTATTTATAGTGAGGTGGATGGATCTAGAGTCTGTCATACAGAGTGAAGTAAGTCAGAAAGAGAAAAATAAATACCATATGCTAACACATATATATGGAATCTAAAAAAAAAAAAAAAAGTGGTTCTGAAGAACCTAGGGGCAGCACAGCAATAAAGATGCAGACGTTGAGAATGGAATTGAGGACACAGGGAGGGGGAAGGGTAAGCTGGGATGAAGTGAGAGAGTGGCATTGACATATATACACAACCAAATGTAAAATAGAAAGCTAGTGGGAAGCACCTGTATAGCACAGGGAGATCAACTCGGTGCTTTGTGACCACCTAGAGGGGTAGGATAGGGAGGGTGGGAGGGAGACACAAGAGGGAAGGGATATGGAGATATATGTATACATATAGCTGATTCACTTTGTTATACAGCAGGAACTAATGCAACATTGTAAAGCAATTATAGTGCAATAAAGATGTTTAAAAAAACAAAAAAAAGCAGTTGTTGTCTTAGTCCATTCGGGCTGCTATAACAAAATACCACAGATTAAGTGTCTTATAAACAAACATTTATTTCTCACAGTTCTGGAGACTAGGAAGTCCAAGATAAAGTTATCACCAGATTAACTGTCTTGTGAGGGCCCAATCCTAAACTCACAGATGGCTGTCTTTTTGCTGTGTGCTCACATGGCAAAAGGGGAAAGGGAGCTCTGTGGGGTCTCTTTTACAAAGGCACTAAGCTCATTTATGAGGGCCCTGCCCTTGTAACTTAATCAACTCCCAAATGCCCCACCCTTAGTTACCCTCACATTGGGAATAACTTTTAATCTATGAGTTGTTGAAGATGAGGGAGAGAGCAAGCGTTAAGTTTATAGTAGTAGCTCTTAGAAGGAAATTGAGAGCTCTGAGTGCATATATTAAGAAATATCTAAAAGCAATAATGTGAGATTCTTCTGTAGGAAACTAGAAAAAGAATAAGAATTTAAATTAATTGTAAACAGAAGACAAGAAATAATAAAAATCAGGGCAGAAATCAGTGACATTAAAAACAAGAATTCAGGGGCTTCCCTGGTGGCGCAGTGGTTGAGAGTCTGCCTGCCAATGCAGGGGACACGTTAATATACAATATTTGTATTTCTCTTTCTGACTTACTTCACTCTGTATGACAGTCTCTAGATTCATCCATGTCTCTACAAATGAACCAATTTCATTCTTTTTTATGGCTGAGTAATATTCCATTGTATATACGTACCACATCTTCTCTATCTATTCATCTCTTGATGGGCATTTAGGTTGCCTCCATGACCTGGCTACTGTAAACAGTGCTGCAATGAACACTGGGGTGCATGTGTCTTTTTGAATTATGGTTTTCTCTGGGTATATACCCAGTAGTAGGATTGCTGGGTCATATTGTAACTCTATTTTTAGTTTTTAAGGAACTTCCATACTGTTCTCCATAGTGGCTGTATCAATTTACATTCCCACCAATGGTGCAGGAGGGTTCCCGTTTCTCCACAACCTCTCCAGCATTTGTTGTTTGTGGATTTTCTGATGATCCCCATTCTAACTGGTGTGAGGTGATACCTCATTGTAGTTTTGATTTTCATTTCTCTAATAATTAGTGATGTTGAGCAGGTTTTCATGTGCTTCTTGGCCATTTGTATGACTTCTTTGGAGAAATGGCTAATTTAGGTCTTCTGTCCATCTTTGGATTGGGTTGTTTGCTTTTTTAATATTGAGCTGCATAAGCCGTTTATATATTTTGGAGATTAATCCATTGTCTATTGATTCATTTGCAAATATTTTCTCTCATTCTGGGGTTGTCTTTTTGTTTTGGTTGTAGTTTCCTTTGCTTTGCAAGAGCTTTTAAGTTTCTTTAGGTCCCACTTGTTTATTTTTGTCTTTATTTCCACTACTGTAGGAGGTGGATCAAAAAAGATCTTTCTGTGATTCATGTCAAACAGTGTTCTTCCTGTTTCCCTCTAAGAGTTTTATAGTGTCTGGTGTTACATTTAGATCTCTAATCCATTTTGAGTTTATTTTTGTGTATGGTGTTAGGGAGTGTTCTAATTTCATTCTTTTACATGCACCTGTCCAGTTTTCCCAGCACCACTTATTTAAGAGGCTGTCCTTTCTCCACTGTACATTCCTGCCTCCTTTATCAAAGATAAGGTGACCATATGTGTGTGGGTTTATCTCTGGGCTTTCTATTCTGTTCCATTGATCTATATTTGTTTTTGTGCCAGTACCATATTGTCTTGATTACTATAGCTTTGTAGTATAGTCTGAAGACAGGGAGTTTGATTCCTCCAGCTCCAATTTTTTTCCTCAAGACTGCTTTTGATATTCAGGGTCTATTGTGTCTCCATAAAAATTTTAAGATTTTTTCTTCTAGTTCTGTAAAAAATGCCATTGGTAATTTGATAGGGATTGCACTGAATCTGTAGATTGCTTTGGGTATTATAGTCATTTTCACAATATTGATTCTTCCAATCCAAGAACATGGTATAGCTCTCCATCTGTTTGTAACATCTTTAATTTCTTTCATCAGTGTCTTATATTTTTCTGCATAAAGGTCTGTTATCACCCTTGGTAGGTTTATTCCTAGGTATTTTATTCTTATGTTGCAGTGGTAAATGGGAGTGTTTCTTTAATTTCTCTTTCAGATTTTTCATCATTAGTGTATAGGAATGCAAGAGATTTCTGGGCATTAATTTTGTATCTTGTAACTTTACCAGATTCATTGATTAGCTTTCTGGTGGCATATTTACGAATCTCTATGTATAGTATCATGACCTCTGCAAACACTGATAGTTTTACTTCTTCTTTTCTAATCTGTATTATTTTTATTTCTTTTTCTTCTCTGATTGCCATGGCTAGGGCTTCCAAAACTATGTTGAATAATAGTGGTGAGAGTGGGCAACCTTGTCTTGTTCCTGATCTTAGAGGAAATGCTTTCAGGTTTTCACCACTGAGAATGATGTTTTCTGTGGGTTTGTCATATACGGCCTTTACTATGTTGAGGTAGGTTACCTCTATGCCCACTTTCTGGAGAGTTTTTAACATAAATCGGTGTTGAATTCTGTCAAAAGATTTTTCTGCCTCTATTGAGACGATCATATGATTTTTATTTTTCAATTTGTTAATATGGTATATCACATTGATTGATTTGCATATATTGAAGAATCCTTGCATTCCTGGGATAAATTCCACTTGATCATGGTGTATGATCCTCTTAATGTGTTGTTGGATTCTGTTTGCTAGTATTTTGTTGAGGATTTTTGCATCTATATTCACAAGTGATATTGGTCTGTAATTTTCTTTTTCTGCAGTATGTTTGTCTGGTTTTGGTATGAGGGTGATGATGGCCTCGTAGAATGAGTTTGGGAGTGTTCTTTCCTCTGAAATTTTTTGGAAGAGTTTGAGAAGGATGGGTGTTAGCTCTTCTCTAAATGTTTTGACAGAATTCACCTGTGAAGCCATCTGGTCCTGGACTTTTGTTTGTTGGAAGATTTTTAATTAAAGTTTCAATTTCATTACTTGTGATTGGTCTGTTCATATTTTCTATTTTTTACTGGCTCATTCTTGGAAGGTTATACCTTTCTAAGAATTTGTTCATTTTTCCAGCTTGTCCATTTTATTGGTATAGTGTTCCCTGTAGTAGTCTCTTAGGATGCTTAGTATTTCTGTGGTGTCTGTTGTAACTTCTCCTTTTTCATTTCTAATTTTATTGAGTCTTCTCCCTCTTTTTCTTGATGAGTCTGGCTGATGGTTTATGAACTTTGTTTACCTTCTCAAAGAACCAGCTTTTAGTTTTATTGATCTTTGCTATTCTTTTGTTTCTAATTCATTTATTTCTGCTCTGATCTTTATGACTTCTTTCCTTCTGCTAAATTTGGGTTTTGTTTGTTCTTCTTTCTCTAGTTCCTTTAGGTGTAAGTTTAGGTCGTTTATTTGAGATTTTTCTTGTTTCTTGAGGTAGGCTTCTATTGCTACAAACTTCCTTCTTAGAAATGCTTTTGCTGCATCCCCTAGGTTTTGGATTGTTGTGTTTTCATTGTCATTTGTCTCTAGGTATTTTTTGATTACCTCTTTGATTTCTTCAGTGATCTCTTGGTTATTTAGTAATGTATTGTTTAGCCTCCATGTGTTTGTGTGTTTTACGTTTTTTCCCCTGTAATTATTTCTAATCTGATAGAGTCGTGGTCAAATAAGATGCCTGATATAATTTAAATTTTCTTAAATTTACTGAAGCTTCATTTGTGACTCAAGATGTGATTTATCCTGGAGAATGTTCCATGCTCACTTGAGAAGAAAGTGTAATCTGCTGTTTTTGGATGGAATGTCCCATAAATATCAATTAAATCTATCTTATTTATTGTATCATTTAAAGCTTGTGTTTCCTTATTAATTTTCTGTTTGGATGATCCGTCCAATGGTGTGAGTTGTTAAAGTCCCCCAGTATTATTGTGTTACTGTCGATTTCCTCTTTTATAGCTGTTAGCAGTTGCCATATGTATTAAGGTGCTCCTATGTTGGGTGCATAAATATTTACAATTGTGTTTTCTTCTTCTTGGACTGATCCCCTCATCATTATGTAGTGTCCTTCTTTGTCTCTTGTAATAGTCTTTATTTCAAAGTCTATTTTATCTGATATGATTATTGCTACTCCAGCTTTCTTGTGATTCCCATTTGCATGGAATATCTTTTTCCATCCCCTCACTTTCAGTCTGTATGTGTCCCTAGGTCTGAAGTGGGTCTCTTATAGACAGGATATATATGGGTCTTGTTTTATATCCATTCAGCAAGCCTGTGTCTTTTGGTTGGAGCATTTAATCCATTCACATTTAAGGTAATTATCAATATGTACATTCCTATTACCATTTTCTTAATTGTTATGGATTTGTTTTTTTTTTGTTTTTTTTTTTTGCGATATGTGGGCCTCTCACTGTCGTGGCCTTTCCCGTTGCCGGACGCGCAAGCTCAGCGCCCATGGCTCACGGGGCATGTGGGATCCTCCCGGACCGGGGCACGAACCCGTATCCCTTGCATCGGCAGGCGGACTCTCAACCACTGCGCCACCAGGGAGGCCCTGGATTTGTTTTTGTAGGTCCTTTTCTTCTCTTGTGTTTCCCACTTAGAGAAGTTCCTTTAGCATTTGTTGTAGAGCTGGTTTGGTGGTGCTGAATTCTCTTAGCTTTTGCTTGTCTGTAAAGCTTTTGATTTCTCCATAGAATCTGAATGAGATCCTTGTGAGGTAAAGTAAACTTGGTTGCAGGTTCTTCCCTTTTATCAGTTCAAATATATCATGCCATTCCCTTGTGGCTTGTAGTGTTTCTGCTGAGAAATCAACTGTTAACCTTATGGGAGTTCCCTTGTATGTTATTTGTCATTTTTTGCTTGTTGCTTTCAATAATTTTTTTTTGTCTTTAATTTTTGCCAATTTGTGTCTTGGTGTGTTTCTCCTTGTGTTTATCCTGTATGGGATTCTTTGCATTTCCTGGACTTTGGTGGCTATTTCCTTTTCTGTGTTAGGGAAGTTTTCGACTATAATCTCTTCAAATATTTTCTCTGGTCCTTTCTCTCTCCTTTCTCCTTCTGGGACCCCTATAATGTGAATATTGTTGCATTTAATGTTTTTCCAGAGGTCTCTTAGGCTGTCTTCATTTCTTTTCATTCTTTTTTCTTTATTCTGTTCCACAGCAGTGAATTCCACCATTCTGTCTTCCAGGTCGCTTACCCATTCTGCCTTAGTTATTCTGCTATTGATTCCTTCTAGTGAATTTTTCATTTTAGTTATTGTATTGTTCATCTGTTTGCTTGTTCTTTAATTCTTCTAGGTCTTTGTTAAACATTTCTTGCATCTTCTTGATCTTTGCCTCCATTCTTTTTCTGAGGTCCTGGATCATCTTCACTATCATTATTCTGAATTCTTTTTCTGGAAGGTTGCCTATCTCCACTTCATTTAGTTGTTTCTCTGGGGGGTTATCTTGTTCCTTCATCTGGTACATAGCCCTCTGCCTTTTCATCTTGTCTATCTTTTTGTGAATGTGTTTTTTTTCCATAGGCTGCAAGATTGTAATTCTTCTTGCTTCTGCTCTCTGCCCTCTGGTGGATGAGGCTATCTAAGAGGCTCGTGCAAGTTTCCTTATGGGAGGGACTGGAGGTGCGTAGAGCTCGCTGTTGCTCTGCCAGGAGGAGCTCAATAAAACTTTAATCTTCTTGTCTCTTGCTGGGTGTGGCTGGGTTCCCTCCCTGTTGGTTGTTTGGCCCAAGGTGACCCAACACTGAAGCCTACCAGGGCTCTTTGTTGTGGCAAATGGTGGACTCTTGGAGGGCTCACACCAAGGAGTACTTCCCAGAACTTCTCTTGCCTGTGTCATCCTCACAGTGAGACATATCCACACCCCGCCTAAACAGGAGATCCTGCAACACTAGCAGGTAGGTCTGGTTCAGTCTCCTATGGGGTCACTACTCCTTCCCCTGGGTCCCGATGCACACACTATTTTGTGTGTTCCCTCCAAGAGTGGTGTCTCTGTTTCCCCCAGTCCGGTCAAAGTCCTGCAATCAAATTCTACTAACCTTCAAAGTCTGATTCTCTAGGAGTTCCTCCTCCCATTGCCACACCCCCAGGTTGGGAAGCCTGATGTGGGCCTCAGAACCTTCACTCCAGTGGGTGGACTTCTGTTGTATAAGGGTTCTCCAGTTTGTGACTCACCCACCCAGCAGTTATGGGATTTGATTTTATTGTGATTGCGCCCCTCCTACCATCTCATTGTGGCTTCTCCTTTGTCTTTGGACGTGGGGTATCTTTTTGGTGAGTTCCAGTGTCCTCCTGTCGATGAGTGTTCAGCAGTTAGCTACGACTCTGGTGCTCTCGCAAGAGGGAGTAAGAGCACATCCTTCTACTCTGCCATCCTGAACAATCTGTCCTTCACCTTTAAATTTTGCCATTTTGATCACGATATGTCTTGGGTTCATCTTGTTGGGACCCTCTGTGTTTCCTTTACATGAGTATCTGTGGATATCTGTTTTATCCTTTAGGTTGGGAAGTTTTCAGCCATAATTTCTTTAAATACATTTTTGATCCCGTTTTCTCTCTCTTCACTTTCTGGAACCGCTATTATTTGTAGGTTGGCACACTTTATATTATCCCATAGATATTGTATGTTGCTCTCTTTTTTTTTATTATTTGTCTTTCTGGCTGCTGTTCTGATTGGGTGATTTCCATTATTTTATCTTCCAGATAACTTTTTCATTCTTTTCACCATTTAGTCTGCTATTCATTGCTTCTAGATTGTTTTTTACCTCAGCAATTGAACTGAGTAATTTTGATTGGTTCATCTTTATAGTTTCTAGTTCCTTGTTACAGTGATCTGTATTTCTAAAGATGATTTTTCTTAATTTCTTTAGCATTTTTATTACCTCCTTTTTGAACTTGGGGTCTAGTAGACTGGTGAGGTATCTTTAATCATTTCTTCTTTCAGGGAATTTGTCTTGTCCTTTTAATTGAGAGTAGTTCCTCTGCATTTTCATTTTACGTAACTTTCTCTTTCTCTATGAATTAGGAAAAATGGTTATCTAGTGTGGTCTTGACGGAGTGTTTTTATGTGGGAGTGCACCTGTGTAGAGTGTGTGAGTCCAATATTTTTGGTGTGAAGGCTGGTTTTGGTATGGATGCCAGCTGCATCTTTCCTCAGAGTGTTCTGGCCATTATCCCCTTGATAGAGGGTGGAATTTGTGTTGTGGTATTCTGAGCATGTGCTGGATGAGGGGTGGAACCTCCTCTTTGCTCTGTGGCTGTCATCATCCTATAGGTAAAAATGGCCATACTACTCAAAGCAATCTACAGATTTAATGCAGCCCCTATCAAAATACCCATAACATTTTTCACAGAACTAGAATAAATAATCTTTTTAAATACAATTTTTAAAGGTTACTTTCATTTAGTTACTACAAAATACTGGCTATAGTCCCTGTGTTGTACAATACATCCTTGAGCCTATCTTACACCCAATAATTTGTATCTCCCATTCCCCTAACCCTATATTGCCCCTACCCCATGAATGGTAACCACTATTTGTTCTCTGTATCTCTGAGTCTGCTTCTTTTATGTTATATTTACTAATTTGTTGTATTTTTTAGATTCCATATATAAGCAATATCATAGAGTACTTACGTTTCTGTGTCTGACATTTCATTTAGCATGAGGCCTTCCAAGTTCATCCATGTTGCTGCAAAGGGCAAAATTTTGTTCTTTTCTATGGCTGAGTAGTATTCCATTGAATATATATGCTACATCTTCTTCATCCATACACCTGTTGATGAACACTTAGGTTGTTTCCATGACTTAGCAATTGTAAATAATGCTTCTATGAACACTGGGGTACATGTATTTTTTTGAATTACTGTTTTTGGTTTTTTTGGTTACATACCCAGAAGTAGAATTGCTGGGTCATATGGTAGTTCTATTTTTAGTTTTTGGAGAAACCTCCCTACTATTTTCCACACTGGCTGGACCATAGAACAAATAATCATAATTTATATGGAACCACAAAAGACCCAGCATTGCCAAAGCAATCCTGAGGGAAAAGAACAAAGCTAGAGGCATAACCCTTCTGGACTTCAGTCTATATGACAAAGCTACAGTAATCAAAACAGCTTGGTATTGGCACAAAAGCAGACATGTGATCAATGGAACAGATTAGAGATCCCAGATATAAACCTACACACCTACAGTCAATTAATCTATGACAAAGGATGCAATCATCTACAGTAGAGAAAAAACAGTCTCTTCAACAAGTGGTGTTGGGAAAGCTGGACAGCTACATTTAAATCAGTCATAATTAGAACACTCCCTCACACCATATACAAAAATAAACAAAATTGTTTAAAAACCTAAATACAGGACGTGACTCCATAAAACTCCTAGAAGAGAACATAGGCAAAACATTCTCTGACATAAATTGTGGCAATATTTTCCTAGATCAGTTTCCCAAGGCAAAAGAAATAAAAACAAAAATAAACAAATGGGACCTAATTAAACTTAAAAACTTTTGCACAGAAAAGAAAATCATCAACAAAATGAAAAGACAACCTACAGAATGGGAGAAAATATCTGCAAATGATGTGACCAATAAGGGATTAATATCGAAAATATACAAACAGGTCAGGTAACTCAATACTGAAAAAACAAACAACGCAATCTAAAAAGAGGCAGAAGACCCAGACAGACATTTCCCAAAGAAGATATACAGATGGCCAACAGGCACATGAAAAGATGCTCAACATCACTAATTATTAGAGAAATATAAATAAAAACCACAATGAGGTATCACCTCACAACTGTCAGAATGGCTATAATCAAAATGCTTACAAATAATAAATGCTGGAGAGGGTGTGGAGAAAAGGTAACCCTCCTACACTGTTGGTGGGGAAGTAAATTGGTGCATCCACCATGGAAAATAATATGGAGGTTCCATTAAAAACTAAAAATAGAGCTACCATATGACCCAACAATCCCACTCCTGGGTATATATTCAGAAAAGTCAAAAACTCTAACTCAAAAAGATACATGCACCCCAATATTCATAGCAGCACTATTTACAGTAGCCAAGACATGGAAACAACCCATGTGCCCATCAACAGATGAGTGCCTTAAGAAAATGTGGTGGGCTTCCCTGGTGGTGCAGTGGTTGAGAGTCCGCCTGCTGATGCAGGGGACACTGGTTCGTGCCCCGGTCCGGGAAGATCCCACGTGCCGCGGAGCGGCTGGGCCCATGAGCCATGGCTGCTGAGCCTGTGCTCCGCAGCAGGAGAGGCCACAATAGTGAGAGTCCCGCATACTGGTAAAAAAAAAGAAAAAAGAAAATATGGTATCTATGTATCTATCTATTTACAATGGAATATTACTCAGGCATAATAAAGAATGAAAAATTGCCATTTGCAGCAACACTGATGGACTTAGAAAGTGTCATAACAAGTGAAGTAAGCCAGACAGAGAAAGACAAATATTATATCACTTACATGTGGAATCTAAAATATAATACAAATGAATCTATATACAAAACAGAAGCAGGCTCACAGACATAGAACATAAACATGTTACAAAAGGGGAAAGAAAAGGGAGGGAGGGATTAATTTGGAGTATGGGATTAACAGATACCAACAACTATATATAAAATAGATAGGCAACAAGGATTTACTGTGTAACACAGGGAATTATATTCAGTATCTTGTAATAACCTATAATGGAAAATAATCTGTAACCTATATATATAATTGAATCACCTTGCTGTACAACTGAAACTCACACAGTACTGTAAATCAACTGTACTTCAATTTTTAAAAATCTTAAGGAATGCACACAAACTGTCAGAAGTAATAAATAAGTTCAGCAACTTTAAAGGATAAATTTATAAAAACAATTGTACTTTTATACAGTAGCAATAAATAGCATAACATGAAATTTAAAAAAACAGTTCCATTTATAATTGCATCAAAAATACTTAAGAATAAATTTAACAAAACAAATGCAAGACTTGTGCACGGAAAACTACAAAACATTGCTCAAAGGAATAAAACAAAACTTAAATAAATGGAAATGTATCTTATGCTCATGGATTGTTAATGTGGCAGTGCTCCTGAAATTGATACACAGATTCAACACAGTCCTTATCAAAATCCCAACTGTTTGTTAGCATAAATTCACAGTCTGATTCTAAAATTCATAAGTAAATGCAAGGGATCCAGAATAGTCAAAACAATCTTTAAAATAAAGAACATAGTTGGAAGACTCACACTTCTCAATTTTAAAGCTTACTACAAAGCTACAGTACTCAAGAAAGTATGGTACTGATATGGGAATTATCTATCTATCTATCTATCTATCTATCTATCTATCATCTATCTACCTCATTGGGAATAGAATTAAAAGTAGAGAAATAAACCCATACATGTATCATAAACTTATTTTCAATGGGGAAGCCATGACCACCCGATGAGGAAAGAGTAGTCTTTTCAACAAATGGTGCTTAGACAACTGGATATTCACATGCAAAGGAATGAATTTGAACCTGTACCTCACATCATATACAAAACAATTATTAATTTTGCATGATAAAATTTAAGAGCTAAAATTATAAAATTCTTGGAAGAAAATTTAGAAATCAATCTCTGTAACTGGGTAAGGCATTAATTCCTTACAAATGATACCAAAAGTATAAGTGACAAAAGAAAAAAAATAGATAAAATGGACTTCATAAAAATTAAAGACTTTGTACATTGAAGAATACCATTAAGAAAATGAAAATAATCCACTGAATGGTGAAGATATTTAAAAATCACATAACTAATAAAGGACTTGTATCTAGACTATATGAAGGATTTCTACTGCTCAACAATAAGGACAATTCAGTCTATAAATGGCCAAAGAATTGAAATATACATTTCTCCAAAAGGATATATAGATGGACAATAACCTAATGATAAGATATAATACATCACTACTTATTAGGGAAATGCAAATGGGATACCACTTCACATTCACTAGAATGACTTTTTTAAAAAGGCAGATAATACAATTGCTGAGGAGGATGTGGAAAAATTAAGATCCTAGTTTATTGTTAGTAGGATTGTAAAATAATGTAGCTACTTTGCAAAAAAATTTTTGGAAGGCCTTAAATATATTAAACATGCTTACCACATAAACCAGCATACCTTAGTTATACACCCAAACAAAGAAAACATACATCCACAAAAATGTTGTATTCAAATGTTCATAGCAGCATTATTTATAATAGCTCCAACATGGAAGCATAGATTTCCATCAAATGATAAATGGATAAACAAATGTGTTATATCTATACAATGCAATATTATCTGGCAAAAAAATAAAGAAAGAGATGAAGTAATGGGTCATGCTATGACATGGGTCCCAAATTCTCCACAGACTTATCGGCACTTTTTTCTTTTTTTTTGTGTCGTGCAGTGTGATGTGTTAACCACTGGACTGCCAGGGAAGTCCCAGCACATTTTGTTTTCTGTTTTTTGTTAGTAGCCATTGTAATAGGTCTGAGGTGGTATCTCACTTAAATTTCCCTAGTGATTAGTGGTGTTGAGCATTTTTTCATTGTTTATTGAAAATATCATATTTCTTCTTTTGAGAAATGTTTATTCATGTCCTTTACCCATTTTTGGATTGAGTTATTGGTTTTTGTTGTTGAGTTTTAGGAGTTCTATATATATTCTGGATATTAACCCCTTATCAGATATATGACCTGCAAGTATTTTCTAATATTATGTGTGTTGTCTTTCTACTCTGTTGGTAGTGTCTTCTAATGCATCATTTTTTTGAAAAAAAATTTAAGAAACCCAACTGGTCTGTTTTTTCTTTTGATACCTGTGCCTTTGCTGTCATATCCCAGAAATCATTGCCAAATCCAATGCTGTGAAGGTTTTGTCCTGTTTTCTTCTAAGAATTTTATGTTTTAGGTCTTATATTTAGGTTCTTGATACATTATAATTTTTTGATATGGTGTTAGTTAAGGGTCCAACGTTTTTCTTTAATATAGGGATATCCAGTTTTCCCAGCACCATTCATTGAAAAGACTGACATTTCCCCATTGAATGGTCTTAGCACACTGTAAAAATCATTTGACCATATATATAAGGATTTATTTCTGGGCTCTCTCTTCTGTTCTATTGGTCTGTAAGTCTATCCTTATGCCAACACAGCACTGTTTTGGATTACTGTCACTTTGCAGTAAGCTTTGAAATCTCTGACTTTGACTTTGTTCTTATTTTTAAGGATTGTTTTGGCTCTTCAGGGTCCCTTGAGATTTCATATAAGTTTTAGAATAGGGTTTTCTACTTCTAAAAAAAAAAAGAAAAAGAAAAAGAAAAAAGTCATTGGCGTTTTGATAGGGATTACACTGAATCTGTAGATCACTTTGAGTGGTATCAACAATTTAACATAGTAAGTCTTCCAATCCATGGATATAGGATGTGTTTCCATTTATTGATGTCTCCTTTATTTCTTTCAGCAATGTTTTATAGTTTTCAGTGTACAACTCTTTCATCTTTTTGACTACATTATTTACTAAGTATTTTTTAATGCAATTTCAAATGGAATTGCTTTTGTAGTATCCTTTACAGATTGTTCATTGTTAGTGTTTAGAAATGCAACTGGTTCTTAGGTGTTGGTTTGCACCTTGTTCCTTTGCTAAATTATTAGTTCTGAGTTTTTGTGGAATGTTTAGGGTTTTCTATACATTAGATCACGTAATATTCAAAGCAATAATTTTACTTTCTCCTTTCCAATTTGGATACCTTTTATTTTTTATCTTGCCTAATTACTCTGCTAGAACTTCCAGTACTATTTTGAATAGATGTGTTAAGAGGGCATTCTTGCCTTGTTCCTGACGTTAGAGGAAATGCTTGTAGTCTTTCACCAATGGGTATAATGTTCACTGTGAGTTTTTCATAAACAGCTTTTATTATGTTAAGGTAGCTTCCGTCTACTTCTAGTTTGCTGAGTGGTTTTATCACAAAAGGGTGTTGAGAGACTTCCCTGGCAGTCCAGTGGTTAATATTTCTCGTTCCAATGCAGTGGGTGTGGGTTTGATCCCTGGTTGGGAAGCTAAGATCCCACATGCCTTGAGGCCAAAGAAACAAAACAAAAAACCCAAAACATAAAACAGAAGCAATATTGTAACAAATTCAATAAAGACTTTAAAAATGGTCCACATCAAAAAAATCTTAAAAAAAAAGGGGGGGGGGTGTTGAATTTTGTCAAATGATTTTCCTGAATCAAATGAGATATTCATGTGGGTTTTTCCCCTTTCAGCCTGTTGATATTGTATATTACATTGATCAGTTTTCATATGTTGAACATCCTTGCTTTCCAGTAATAAATTCCATTTGCTCATGGTGTCTAATCCTTTAAATATGCTGCCAAATTCTGTTTCCTGGTATTTTGTTGAGGATTTCTGTATCAATGTTCATAAGGGATATTGGTCCATAGTTTTCTTGTAGTGTCTGTCTTTCTTTGATATAAGGGGAATGCTGGCCTCATAGAAGGATAGTTAGGAAGTATAGTCTTCTATTTAATTTTTTTAATAAGACTGAGAAGAATTGCTGTTAGTTCTGTAAGTGTTTGATGAATTCACCAGTGAAGCCATCAGGTCCAGGGCTTTTCCTTTGTTGGGAGATTTCTTTTTTTTTTTTTGTGGTACGCGGACCTCTCACCGCTGTGGCCTCTCCCGTTGCGGAGCACAGGCTCCGGACTCGCAGGCTCAGTGGCCACGGCGCACGGGCCCAGCCGCTCTGCGGCACGTGAGATCCTCCCGGACCGGGGCACGAACCCACGTCCCCTGCATCGGCAGGCGGACTCTCAACCACTGCGCCACCAGGGAAGCCCCTTGTTGGGAGATTTTTGATTACTGATTCAATCTACTTATTACTTTTAGGTCTATCCAGATTTTCTGTTTCTTCATGATTTAGTCTTGGTAGGTTTTTTGTTTCTATGGATTTGTCCATTTCTTTTTTAAAAAAAAAATTTATTGGAACATAGTTGATTTACAATGCTGTGTTAATTTCAGGTGTACAGAAAACTGAATCAGTTATACATATACATATATCCACTCTTTTTTAGATTCTTTTCCCATATAGGCCATTACAGAGTATTGAGTAGAGTTCCCTGTGCTATAAAATAGGTCCTTATTAGTTATCTATTTTATATATAGTAGTGTGTATATGTCAATCCCAATCTTCCAATTTATCCCTACACCTCCTTACTTTCTGGTAACCATAAGTTTGTTTTCTACATCTGTGACTCTATTTCTGTTTTACGGATAAATTCATTTGTCCATTTCATTTAGGTTATCCAATTTGTTGGCATACAATTGCCCATAGTACTTTCTTATAATCCTTTTTGTTTCTGAATCAATAGTAATATCCCCATTTCATTTCTGATTTTAGTAATTTTAATCTTTTCCATTTTTTTCTCAGTCCATCAGGATAAAGATCTGTCAATTTTGTTTTGATCTTTCCAAAGAACTGTTTTATTGATTTTCTCTATTGGTTTTCTATTCTCTGTTAAGCTCTGCTTAAATCTTATTTCCTTTATTTTGCTACTTTTGGATTTAGTTTTTTTTTCTAGTCTTTACATTGTAAAGTTAGACTGCAGACTTGTTTTAATAGAGTACTTTATTACATTTTTTAATATAAACACAGGTATAAATTTGTTAGCACTTCTTTTTCTGGGTCCCATAATTTTTTAAAATTTTATCTCTATGTTTTCTAATTTCCCCTGTTGACTTCTTTGTAGACCCATTTTTTTAGAATTATGCTGCTTAATTTCCACCAATTTGCAAATTTTCATTTTCCATCTGTTATTAATTTCTAATATCACCCCATTATGGTCAAAGATACTTTGGATGATCTCAGTCTGTGGTATTTTGTTATGTCAGCCCTAACAAACTAATACAGATTTTAGTACCAAGAAGTGGAGTATTTCTACAACAAATATCTAAACAAAAAGTGGCTTTGGAACTAATTAATGAGTGGAAGCTTGATGAGGTTTGAGATTCTTGTTAGAAAACGCCTAGATTGCTTTGAAAGGACTACTGATAGAAATATGGATATTACAGGTATTTCTAAGGACTTCCCTGGTGGTGCAGTGGTTAAGAGTCCACCTGCCAATGTGGGGGACATGGGTTCGAGCCCTGGCTGGGAAGATCCCACATGCCACAGAGGAAGCCCATGTACCACAACTACTGAGCACGCATGCCACAACTACTGAAGCCCGTGAGCCTAGAGCCTGTGCTCCATAACAAGAGAAGCCACTGCAATGAGAAGACAGTGCACTGCAATGAAGAGTAGCCCCCGCTCACTGCAGCTAGAAAAAGCCCACATGCAGCAACGAAGACCCAATGCAGCCAAAAATAAATAAATGTGTGTGTGTGTGTGTGTGTGTGTGTGTGTGTGTGTGTGTATAAAGGTATTTCTGAGGAGACCTCTAATGGAAATAAGGAATGTTATTATACTGAAGAGGAAAGATGATTCTTGTTATAAAGTGACAAACATCTTGGCTAAACTGTTTTCTAGTGTTTTGTGGACAGTAGAATTTGTAAGGGATGAACTTGGATATTTAACTGAGGAGATTTCCACTCAGAGTATTGAAATGGGCTGGTTCCTCCTTATGGCTCATGGTAAAATGTGAGAGGAGAGAGATAAGTTGAAGATGAAGTTGATAAGCAAAAAGTAACCAGAACTTGATCATTTTGAATATCCTCAGCTCATCCATATTGCAAAAACAAAACAAAAAAAACCAAGCATGTTTTGAGAGAACATTAAGGGTATGGCTGAACAGTCATTTGAGAAAGAGATTACAGGTGTGCTATAGAGTGTTTGTGTCACCCCAAATTTATATGCTGAATCCCCAACATGATGGTATTTGGAGTTAGGGCCTTTGGGAGGTGATTAGGTGATGAGGGTGGAGTCTTCATAATGGGATTTGTGTTGTAAAAAGGACACCCCCGAGAGCTCCCTTCCCACTTCTGCCACGTGAGGGACACAGCAAAAAGACAGTCAATTATTAATCAGGAAAATGATCCTCACCAGACACCCAAACTGCTGGCACTTTGATTTTGTATGTCCCAGCCTCCAGAACTGTGAGAAATAATGTGTGTTATTTATAAACCACCCTATCTATGGTATTTCTGTAGCAGCCTAAATGGACTAACAGCACAAGTGTTATTCATGGATCCAATTAGCTGTCTCAGCAGAAGTCAGGAATAGAGATGGGTTACACCCAGAAACACTGCTAGCTTGGACTAAGGGGAACAGAGATGGGACAAAATGAAGGCAGGCTATCAGACTTCTGGGATACTACAGAATTGGAACATGTTTTATCCTTCAAGTAAAGGGAAGAATGACTCTGAAGGTAACTCAGAGATCAGTACAGGGCTGCCACTACCACCACGGGATCATAGGGTACAGGTCCAGGTGCCAAGGCTGTTTCCTCTTTGATTACAAATGGCAGAGCCACCTCCAGGGTTTCAGTAGGTCAGACTGCTGCCCAGGGTTGTAAGGGCAGGGCTGACACCTAAGGCCTCAGGCTGGACTACCTCCCCAGTGGGCCTGGAAGACAGAGCATTGAGACAAAAAAATTATTCTCCAGTCTTAAAAATCTAATGGAATGTTCCCTGCTAGGTTTTCAACTCCCTTGGAAACAATGACTCCTGTCTTCTGATTTCTCCCTTTTGGAATAGAAATGTCTCTCCTACGTTTGTTCCAGCACTGCATTTTGGAAGCAGATCTTATCTGATTTCACAGGTTCACAGCTGGATAAGAATTTTGCCTCAGGATGAATCATAGTTTGACTCTTGACCACCTGATTTAGATATTTAGATAAGACTTGGGACTTAGAGTTGAAGATGGAATGGCTAAGACTTTGGGCAGTTGTGATGGGGATGAATGTATTTTGCCTATGAGAACATGATTTTCAGGGGTCCAAAGGATCGTGTGTTATGAGCTGAATTCTGTATCCTCAAAATTCTTATGAAATCCTAATCCCCAGCTCCTCAGAACATGACTGTTTTGGGATATAGGTCCTTCCAAGAGGTGATTTAATTAAAATGAGGCTGTTAGTTTGGGCCCTAATCTATCTGACTGGTTTCCTTATAAGGAAATTTGGACACACTAAGAGGCACCACTGATGTGAATGCATAGAGAACATGTGTGAAGACACAGCAAGAAGGCAAACTGGAAGCCAAGGACAGAACTCAGAAGAAACCAAACCTGCTGACACTTTGATCATGGACTTCTAGCCTCCAGAATCGTTAGGAAAATAATTTGCTGTTCAAGCCACCTAATCTGTGGTATTTTGTTATGGAAGCCCTAGCAAACTAATACAGGAGTGTATGTCTCTATGTTATACCTCACACAAAATTTTGGTTATTTTATTTTTCTACCAAAAAAATTACACATAATGTTGAGGCTCTCTATTCTACAGAAATTGGTTGGTTTAAATTTTCTATTTCAAAATAGATCAATTTTGATAAATTATATATTTTTGAAAACTGTTGAAAATATAAAATTTATTTCTATATTATGTATTCTCATTACTTAAAAATTTTGCTTTTTCAACTATTTCTCCTTAATAGTTCTCATTTTGTACATTTGTGCTTTATTTTAAAAAAGGTTACCTAAAATTTTGTTTTACTGACTTCTCCCCAAAGCATCAGCTAATTGTCTTATTTGTTGTTTTTCTATTTTCTTCTTTTATCTTCTTTTATCTTTTCTTAATTAAAATAAAATAAAGGCATGTAGATCTTAAGTGTTCAGTATAATGCACTGAAAACTGTATACACCTATCACACACATCTACTTCAAGATGGAGAATGTCTGCATCATCCCCAGTAAAATTATCATATTAGTTTGCTAGGGCTGCCATAACAAAGTACCACAGACTAGGTGGCTTAAACAAATTTATTTCTTCATAGTCTTGGACGTGAGAAGTATGAGATCAAGGTGTTGGTAGGGTTGGTTTCTCCTAAGACCTCTCCTTGGCTTGTGGATGGCCGTCTTCCTCCTTTGCCTCCTATGGCCTTCCCTCTGTATATGTCTACGTTCTAATTTCTTCTTAAACAACACCAGTCATATTGGATTAGGCACACCCTAATGACCTTATTTTAACTTAATCACCTACTTAAAGACACCCTCCACATATTCATATTCTGGGGTGCTAGGACTTAGAACTTCCAACATATAAATTTTGGAGGGATGTAACCCTGCCCATGACAATCTCTTATGCCCCTTTCCAGTAAATCTTTCCCATAAGGATCACTTTCTGACTTCTATCACCATAGTTTTTGCCTGCTCTCGTGCTTCAAATAAATAGAATTATACTTTATATGTGTGTGTGTGTGTGTGTGTGTGTGGCTTTTCTCAATACAATGCTTTTCTGATTCATCCATGTTGTTGTGCATATCTGTAGCTTATTTCTTTTTCCTGCCAAGCAGTAAGCCATTGCATAAATACACCGCAACTTGTTTATCCATTTTCATATTGATAGTCACTTGATAGTCATTTTCATATTGATAGTCACACACTCAAACTATTATTAAGATTGCTGGAAAGATTCTTGTTTTTTGGTTTTGTTTTTTTTTGTGGTACGCAGCCTCTCACTGTTGTGGCCTCTCCCGTTGCGGAGCACAGGCTTCGGACGCGCAGGCTCAGTGGCCATGGCTCACGGGCCCAGCCGCTCCGCGGCACATAGGATCTTCCTGGACCGGGGCATGAACCTGTGTCCCCTGCATTGGCGGGTGGACTCTCAACCACTGCACCACCAGGGAAGCCCTCGTTAGTCTTTTTGTGAACGTTTTTATTTCTCTTAAGTAAATTTCTATGAATGGATTTTTCAGGGTCACTGAGTATATGTAAGTTTAACTTTAGAAGAAACTACCAAACCATCCTCCAAACTGGTTTATCAGCAAGACAAAAGGTCCAGTTTCTCATAGTCTTATCAACATTTGGTGTTGTCAGTCTTTTATTATAACCATACTAGTGGATATGTAGTGGTTGTGGCATTTATTTCCATTACGCTGATGTTGTACATCCTTTTCAAGTCTATTCATGTATTTTATTTTGTGAAATATCTGTCCTTTGCACACTTAATTGAACATGGATGTTTTATTTTTGATTTGATGTTCTTTATATATTCTGCATACTTCTTTATAAAATATACATACTGTGAATATGTTCACCCAGTCTGTGGTTTGCCTATTCAGATTCTTAGGGATATCTTTTGATAAACAGAAATCTTAAATTTTGAAAAAGTCCTTAATATCATTTTCTTTGGTGTTTCTAAGAAAGTTTTGTCTCCCCTGATGTCACAAAGATATCCTCCCTGGTTTTCATCTAGAAGCTATATGGTTTGGGATCTTTCTTGTAGGGTTGTGATGAACTTCAGCATGTCTGTACAGGACTGAGATAAATGTTGCAGCTCATTGTTTGGATATTCTGGTGTAAGAGCATCAGCTGTTGAAGACTTTTTCTCATTGAATTTTCTTGGACCCTGGCTGAAAATAAATTGACTATGTATGTGTGGCCTATTTTAGGACTCTATCCCATTCCACTGGTGTATTTATCTATCTTTATGTCAATAACTACATTGTCTTGTTTAATATTATGATACATCTTCAAATCAGATAGTGTAAGATGTGCAATCTTTTCAAGACTGCTTTGACTATTCTAGATGCTGTGAATTTCTAAATTTTACAATCAGCTTGTCAATTTCTTCAAAATATCCTGCTGGAAGTTTGTTAGGGGTTACATTAAACCTACAGATCAACAAACAGAGAGTGGGCATCTTAACTATATTGAGCCTTCTGATATATGAACACGGCAAAAATGTTTAGGGATTTTAAAATTCTTCACAGCAACTTTTGTAGTATTCAGTGCAAAGGTCTTATACATTGATCATTAGATTTATTCTGAGGTATGTGACTTTTATGCTATTGTAGATAGCATTCTTTTAATTTTCAAGTGTTCATTGTTAATATAGAACTGCAGTTTTATCATTATTATTGAACTTCTAACCTGTGACCTTTCTAAATTCACCTATTAGTCCAAAATTAGTTTTGAAAATTACACAGGATTTTGTAAATATACAACGATTTTTCCTTGTCTCTTAATCATTTTCTTGCCTTTTTGTATTAACTAGGGCTTCTACTGCAATGTCAAATAAAAGATTGCCTTCTTGGGCTTCCCTGGTGGCACAGTGGTTGAGAGTCCACCTGCCGATGCAGGGGACACGGGTTTGTGCCCTGGTCTGGGAAGATCCCACATGCTGTGGAGCGGCTGGGCCTGTGAGCCATGGCTGCTGAGCCTGCGAGTCCAGAGCCTGTGCTCTGCAACGGGAGAGGCCACAACAGTGAGAGGCCCGCGTACCGCAAAAGAAAAAAAAAAAAAAAGATTGCCTTCTTTCCAATCCTAAGTGAAAAGGAGGGCTTCCCTGGTGGCGCAGTGGTTGAGAGTCCGCCTGCCGATGATGTAAAGGTACTTCCCTGGTGATCCAGTGGTTAAGACTCTGTGCTTCCACTGCAGGAGGTGCAAGTTCGATCCCTGATCAGGGAACTAAGATCCCGCATGCCGTGCAGTGCAGCAATACTGAAAAAAAAAAAAAAAAAAAACTGCTCTAAGTGAAAAGGATTTAATATTAAACCATTAATTATGTTATTAGCTATTAGATTTTCATAGATGTACTTTATCAAGTGGTGGAATTCTATTTCTAGTTTGCTGGAAATTTTTAATAAGAATGTTCTATTTTGTCAATTTTTTTGTGTCTGTTTTTCTCCTTTATGTTAATGTGGCAAATTATATTGCTGGAATAAACCCCACTTAGTCATGCTATCTTTTTTTTCATTGCTAAGTTCTATTTCCTATGATTTCATTAAGTATTCTTAACATCTATATTCATGAGAGATAGTAATCTTTTTCTTTTCTCATATTTGTCAAGTTTTTTTTACCAGGGTTATGCTGGCTTCATAAAACAAGTTGAAAAACTCTATTTCTTGAAAGAATTTGTGAACTTAATATTATTTTTAACTTAAATATTTGACAGAATTCAACAGTGAAATAATCAAGGCCTGGAGTTTCTTTTGGGAAAGATATGTAATTATAAACTCAAAATTTTAATAAATATGGAGCTTTTTTTAGATTTTCTTTTTCTATTTGCAACACTTTTGACCAGTTACGGTTCAAGAGGCTTTTGTCCATTTCACAAGTTGTTGAATTTATTGGCATAAACTTGTCCATAACATGCTCTTCCTATCTTTAATGTCAATAGGCTATGTAGTGATGTCCTTTTCATTCCCAATATTAGTCGTGTTTTCTCTTTTTTATTTTTATTTTTTTAAAGCCTCCTAGGATGTCATGACAAGTCACCATAAAGAGGGTGGCTTGAAACAAAAGAAATTTATTTTCTCATATTTCTGGAGGATAGAAATCCAAAATCAAGGCTCCCTCTAGAGGCTGTAGCGAAGGATCCTTCCTTGCCTCTTCCTAGTTTCTGGTTACTGGCAATCTTCAGCATTCTTTGGTTTGAGGCTGCATTACTCTAATCTCTGCCTCTGTCTTCATTTGGTCTTCTTTTCTGTTTCTTTGTTTCTATGCAGTCTTCTTATAAAAACACAAGTCACTGGATTTAGGGGCTCATTCTAATCTAGTATGATCTCATCACAACTAATTACATCTGCAAATGTCCTATTTCCAAATAAGGTCACATTCTGAATTTCTGGATGGACATGACTTTTGGGGGAATACTATTCAACACAATGTATTAGCCTTGCTAGGTGTTTATCAACTTTATAATTTCCAACACCTCACTTTTGATTTTGTTGATTTTCTGTTAATTTCCATCAATTCTGCACAAGATCTCAGTCAATATCTTTCAAACATTTCTTCAATACCATTCTATCCTCTTCTTTTGAAACACAATTATAAGATTAAGACCACTTAACTTTGTCTTCAAAACTCAGATAGTCAATTCTTTTTATTTTTTTCTGATTTCCAGTTTTTATACTTTCAATTGCCCTGTCTTCAAGTTTATCAATCCTTTCCTCTGTGTAGTCATATTATATTCTAGAATTTTTTTGTTTTTCAAAATCTACATGTCTGCTGAAATTCTCCTTCTTTTCATGCATGTTTTCCACTCTTTTTATTAGCTCCTTCAGCATTTCTATCATAGTTATCCACCTCTGATAACTGCAACACCTGGGCAATCTGAGTTTGCTTTTATTGACTATTTCCTGTCTGGATCAAACTTTTCTGCTCCTTTGCATGTCTTTATAATTTCTTACTGTATGCTATATATTTTCTATAAAAGAACAGTAGGTGTAAAAATAATAGTTGCCTCTCAAAAGGGTCATGCCTGTTTTTTTGTCACGTTTATAGAATGGGAGGCTGAGTTAATACGATTTGCAGTTGAGGTGGAGATGAGCTTTGCTGTTGTTCTAGTTTGATTCACTTTATTACTTGCTTCAAACATTTGAAGTGAACAGGATTTCCTTTCAGCAGGGATTGGGATCTGGTCATTGTGAGATTCTACTGGAACCTTTGTGCTTTTCAGTTGAGCTGCCAGCTATCCAAACATGGGGAATTTCCCTCTGCACTACATTCCAACTGCATATTTTAGAATTTCTGAGGCATTCTCTTTATACTCCGATCAGGCCTTCTGAGTAGGTGAACTCTCAGGTGAACTCTATTTCAGATTACCATGCCTTTTGGAAGATACAACTGTTTACATTGTTAAGACCCATAATGCCTCAGAAAGAGTTTTCCTTTGTTTTAGGTCTATTCTACATTCTTGTCTTCTTAATAAATGAGTATGCTGTTTCTAAAACCAGCACTCTGGCTGGTTGAAAAAAGGCAAGATTAAGGACAGTAATCCAACATTTACTCAGCTTCATTTCACAGTGAATCTGTACAGAACACTGCACAAGAGACAAGAAAAGTTGTCTTTCTCATTCATAAATCCATTGCGCATTTACAATATGACACTATTCTAGAAATATACAATATAATCTTAGGAATTAGGATACATAAAAACAGAGTTCGTAAATTGTTAGATCTTTAGTTTGGTATTCTAAAATCTGATTAAAAGGGGACTAGTTCGGGCTTCCCTGGTGGTGCAGTGGTTGAGAGTCCACCTGCCAATGCAGGGGACACAGGTTCGTGCCCCCGTCCGGGAAGATCCCACATGCCGCGGAGCAGCTGGGCCTGTGAGCCATGGCCGCTGAGCCTGCGCGTCTGGAGCCTGTGCTCCGCAATGGGAGAGGGCACAACAGTGAGAGGCCCGTGTACCGCAAAAAAAAAAAAAAAAAAGTGGACTAGTTCAAGCTCCTATATGTGATTCTGCCATCTCCTAAAAATCTTGTTGTCATCAATATACAAATGGTGTAAAGAGAAAAAACTGGGAAAGAGCATTCCTGTTTTTCAAAACCTTAATATGAAAATAGCAAATAGCATTTGTTATTTGCTAAATAGCATTTCATTTACATTTCACTGGTTAAAATTTGGTCTTACGCCTATACTTAATTAAAAGGGAAATGCAGTCTTGCTGTGTGTCCAAGGACATAGGAAATATCTGCTAATTTTGTCAGCTTAAAACCTCCTATTCTTAAAGCCAAACATTCAAAACAAAATTGATCGAATTGAACTACCTTAACCGTTCATCCAAGCTACTATATCTGACAGCGCTGGCAAGGCATATTTTGAGGTAGGATATGGTTGTCTTCCACTAATTCAGCCTTAAGATGAGGGATAAAGGCACATTCAAAAACCTCTTTATTTATAATCCCTTTCTGAATTTATTCATATTTTCAGCCCATGTTGTTTCTAAAGGTAAAAGTTAAATAATGGAATTAAAATAATATCCAAGTAATATTTTTTGTTTTAAAATAATTTAATGTTGCTAGTATACCTCTAAGTCTAATATTCTAGTATGGATGTACAAGTCCATGTGCTTCCCTGTGCCATCTCCCCCACACATAATTTATAATCTTATAAACTTTGATTCTATCAATTTCCCTCTTACCATACCATGGTCCTTCACAACTTGGAATTACATTTCCTTGAGGGACAGCAATCAGGACTAGATGCTGTTTCCCAGATGTGGTTGCACCATGATTTTCAGAGGCATGATAAAAATGTTTTATGGTTTGTACTGACAATTTTTTTCTAGTGATGCCAGATTTCAATCAATGTTTATTGAAATGTCTCCCATGTTCACTGTTGCTTGAAATAGCTAAACAGTATTTTATTCCATTTTCTCTCTTATGAGTCCAGAAGTCTTCAGAAATATTATCTAGAGTCCTATAACTAGCAACCTTTTCATAATTGAGATCTACATTTCCACCATATAACCATTTTTCCTAAAATTGCTCCCTCTTACACTTTAAACTTTTTCTTACCATCTTTTATTCTGGCTATGGACCCAATTCTTCTAAAAAGATAAACCTTGTTAATCTTCGTCAGAGATTCTTTTCCAAACCAGTTTGCCACTGGGCACTTCCAGATGAGCATTTTCTTCTTTTGAATTTTATCTGGCATCTGTAAACCATTCTCTATCTGCACAGATAGGGATCCAAGTAGAAGCTATCCAATCACTTGCGTGACCAGAGAGAAAGAAAATTAGTTTGGTAGATGCATGTATCACAATTATTCTGTACCTAGTTTTTCTGGATTGCTGATATTGTCCTTTAGAATTTGGGTTGTATAATATAAAGATCACATCCCATTAAAAAAGGCTCACCATCTGCCTGTTCAAGGCTACTTTTTCAAGTAATTATAATTTGCTATAAATGAAAATCTTCACTCTTGAGTGCAGTTTGAGGTGACTTTTATTTTAATTATACTTACTGTTATTCACAAACTTCTCAGACTTGTGTAGGAACACTAACCATTGTCTTATGCAAAACACAACTGCAGTAAATTTACCTATAGCTACTTTTCTCATTCATTAGTAATTAAAATCTCATATCAGAGACTAAGCTTCATGAAACTATCACAAGCATGTGTATAGACCAGTTAGCATACTATCTGGCCTTGTGGCAGGAATCAAATCAGTATCTACAGAATCTCTTGTGCAAAGCTTAAGCAATAAAAGTGCTCACATGAATTCAGGTCTGCTTCCCTTTAAAGTTGGATTCCAGACAAAATAAATTTTATAAAGACTATAAGAAATGTATTAATATGGTAAAACTATTACTTCAACACCCAATTTTAAAGGAGCTGTTGAGCACTGCTAATTATTTGGGGTCCTAAAACATATCTGACATAAGTGCTCCAAGGAAAACATGATTTGTAATGTTTTTAAAAATGTGAAAAGCTGAATTTTGCAGACTGCTTGGTGCACTTCTGGTTGTTTCTCTTAAAAAAGTAGAAAAAAATCTACAATTTTGTAGTCCTTTGGTTTTATTTTCTGGGATAAAAAAGTATAGGCATAAATGTTTTTTCACGGTCCTCTTGAAGATATCCTTTAAAACAACATCAAATGGCTTAATTCATGTCTCTTGATTATCAGGATTCTTTGATATCACTGTCAGCCTTGATTAACTGGTTGAAAATTTCAGAGCAGAATAAGTAACTTTCATGACTATTTCCCCAATCCCTGAGAATCATAATCGCCATAGGTATATTTTGTCCTTTCATCATACATCTCTGGAAAGTAGCCGTGTTCGTTCATTGTTAATAGGGCAAGGAGCAGTGTCATAGAGGGTTAATCCGTGTAAAGTGGCTTCTACCCGTAAAGAAATTTTCTGGAACAGAAAAGAACATTACATACAGAAGTTTTCTCCTTAAAGACAGATCACATGTTCAATATTTTCTGAGGAATACCTTTTGGGATTAGGAATGTAGATCAATTCTAATGAGTAACAAGAGAGAGACAGCTGTTGTACTGCTGTAGTACCAACAGAAACGGGAAAAATAAGCTTCTTTCCTCAGAAGTTCCTTGGTGTTCTTTGGTTTCTATGAGGAATCGGTAAAACTAAATGTTGAGGATGGCCTATGTAAATGTAGGCAGAGTTGATAAAAGTTCTCTGAATTTCTGCAAATTCAGTTGTTTTACAACCCTATTTTCAGGACTGGACCTTGCTAACAAAACACTATTTCTTGAAACACAGAAACAATTCACCTGAGAAGTTCCTCTTCCAGCATCACTGCTTAAGAAGTTAATTTTCGAAAAGGCAAGAGTTGCTATAGAAAGCTTTCTTATTCCACCTGAAGGAGGTTTGACTGCATAAATCTAATTCTACATTTTCTTACCTGAAAATCACGAATATAAGTCAGGAAAAAACCAAAGAAGGAAAGTGACATAGACCATTCTGCTGCAGTAGTGATCATGTGAAGCACATAACCCTTAAGTGACAACAAAAAAAGAATAATTCTATGAAATTTCATTCAAATGATCTATAATTTTTCTCAAATAAAAAACCTGTAATATTTATAAACCAATCTGCATTCTGAATATCAACCCCTGGTTTATTTAACATAGCTCTAGAATTAAAGGCAGACATTAGAAAAAGTCCTAAATGATCTATCATAGTTTCATCCACAGCAAATAAAATTTTCATTTGAATAACTAAGACAGGAGAACTTCTACTCTACAACCAAGAAGTTACTACCTTTCCCAAAGCCACAAGTCATTAAATGCCACTAAAAAGTTTAAGTAAACGATGCTCATGATAAACTTAGTGCTATTTTTTGAGCATTAAATAATATATGGATTCTAATTAGGAGAACCTAGTAAATTATTTCATTTAGTCATTCTCACAAACATGTCCTATCTAGGGCTGAGTCTTTAAAAATAATTAAAAATAAAATGCCACCTGAGTGGTTTGTGAAAACAGATGAACTCATTTTATTACCTATTCAAGTATATGTCCCACCTCGCTTTTTCTCAGTATCAGAGATGCTATGTCCATTCAGATATCCACTATATTGGAACCCAAATGCAGAGTCCATAATAATAAACTTCCAGATAACAAAAAGTAGGAAAAGAAATTTTTTTCAATTCAGAAAACAAGTATTCTACTAATAAAAGATTTCAGTCAGGTATATTGCATACTATATCCACCTTTAGAGGAGTCAATTTCTGAGAAAACTCTGACATCACAATTCTCTTCAGATTTTGAAAATGTTCACAAGACCACAAAGTGACAGGAGAATGTGGATGGTTCTACATAAACTCTATCATTTATAGAAAATAATCGTAAGACATCACTGATTTTTCTACTGAAAAACTTTTGTTAGTAGTGAAATGAAAAATACATCAAAATCAACCAAAACAGTCATCTTTACTATAAAACTAAGTTTTATAGGCTCTCAGTTCTTACATTGTCCTCAGGATTCCAATGGAGTTTCTGTACTATATCAGTGCCAAAACTGCCACTGTACAAAAGTGATGAACAAGTCAGCACTGTAAAAAAAGTCAAGGAAGAATCTCAGGGAAGACCTGTAAGTTTAATTTAAAACAAAACAAAAATCTCTTTAAAGATCTAAAAGGATTACACATACATTTGTTTCCAAGGTTCAAACCCATTTTCTTGAAGACTTCATGTTACATGACAGTAGTAAAATTTAAAATGTGCCCAGAAGATTACTATGATGCATAGTCAGTCCCTCTTTGCTCAATAATTTATTAGTTCTATCATAAGCTTTTGCGACATAATTATTCTCAAGGAGGGCACTAACTAATCCTTCCTGTCTTTAAAGTAAGCATGATTAGGCTAGACATTATCTTTGTTTCTACCTCAGTCACTAGGTCCCATGTAAAAATTTGAATTTCACGTTTCAAATTCTTTAATTTAGGGTTTACTAAACCCAAGAATATCACCCACAAAAGGCCTACTTACGATATGCGAACAATGTTCACTTAAGTTTTGTTATTCAATTCCAAGAGTAGCCACGTTTTATAGCAAAGGATACTGCTAAATGCACTTACTCCACACCAGATAACCAACAGTAGTCTGATCCAGAAGACTTGTTTGCCGTGAATTTTGGGCTGCATTTGGTAGGAAAGGATAGTCTGAACAAACATGTATAATGAGCCGATGCCAAAGGTGAGCACAGCTCCACATACATGTACAGCAAAAAAGGTGGTTTTCTGAGAAGTAAAAGGAAGAAATAAGTAAATAAAAGGAACCCCAAACGCATCAACAACACAATATTTAAAAGCACAAGCCCAGCGATTTCAATAGGACATTCACTGAGTGGAAAAGCTCTGCAGATTCTACAAATTATTTCCTGAAGTAATTTTCCCTCAGTACTCAGCATAAACCTGAGAATTACAGTAATCCAAGTTACTTCATATGCTACTACTGAAAACATGATAGTAATTATTCATTCACACATTAAATAATAAACTTTAGAAATAAGTAAATTCCATAGTATACTAAATGGTGATATGGGTTATAGAAAGAGTAGAACACGTTAAAGAGGACTAGGATGCTTGGGAATGCAGGGGGTAGGGAGTCTCAGCTTAAACCTAATTAAAATCTAAATGCAATTTAAAGGCTCAAGAAATTAAAACATCCCACCTTGTCTCTAGTTGGATTGGTTTTGATAAATTATACAATGAGGGATTACCATAAATTATAGTTATCTTCTCCTTTACCTTACTCTTTGTTTTTACTTTTTAATTAATTTTTTTCCTTTGCCTTACTCTTATCAGTATCCATTGACATTTTACTCTATATGTCCCTGTTTAAAAGTGATGACAGTAGTTCACCAAAAATTCTACTATCAAAGGCCTCTGGTTGAACTGTATTTTTCTAAACTGATGCTGTCTGTACGTCATTTGCTTGAGAAGGTACTATGCAGCACTTGGTAAAGAGGGTATGACGAAGGTAACAGGAGAAGAGAGGTTAGGTTAGCGGTTGGTTCCCTCCTTCTACAATCAACTGTGCTAATTCACATAGAGTCCACTTTTTTAGTTGAAGGTATAAGAAGTTTCTAGTGTAAAGAGATAAAAGGTTATAAAGCAGAAACTAACACACCATTGTAAAGCAATTATACCCCAATAAAGATGTTAAAAAAAAAGAAAGAAAAGGTATCAATTTATTTGCCAATGGCATTGATTTCCTTTTGGAGAGAGAAAGTGCTACTTTGATAAGGTTTGGGGTGTTTTAACTGGCAATAAGTTATGAGCGTTGGGAAGGGAAAAAAAGTCATTGCTACTACCACTCTGGGTAACAAAGAAAAAAAAAAACATTCAGCACCCATAAAACATAATACAAAATGATAATATCTTCTTGGTTCATGTGAATTTACCTATATATAGAGATACATGGATAAAGACTGCAAAAATGAAATTGACTATTTTAGGGCTAAGAGCAAGAATATGGGTGAATTTTTCTCCTTAAAAATATTCTCGCATATATTTGTCGACTGAAGAGAAAAAAAAAAAAACACAACCTAAAAATTGAGAATTGTATTTTATTTGGCAGACTTTCTGAAGACTTCAAGCCCAAGAGGCAGCATCTCAGATGGCTCTAAGGGACTGCTTCAAGACAAAAGGGAGGAGCCAGGACATATAGGAGTTTTGCAACAAAGATTACTGTTAATTAAAGAAAACCAGGTATCTCAAATTAATTTTGTGCTTTTCTGTTTGGGAAGATGCAAGAGTTGGGGCTCACTGAAATCATTCCATTGATAAGCAACTTAGCTGTCTAGGGCCAGTATCCAGCCCCATCCTGAGTCCCCTCAGGGTGCACCGTTGGTGGGTGGCTGCAGGCTGCCCATCTGTCTCCATCCTGAGTTTCCTCAGGGCTCACTGCCCGGGTGGCTGTAGTGGCTTGATGGCTACAGTACCCTTTGTTTACTGACATGGCAGGCAATGTTTTTCATTCACATATTGATTAAGCTAAATACAGATATAGCCTGACCAATGCCCACATGTGATCAGTACACAGTTCCATCAACAAAATTCTGTAGTTATAAAGAAAAATAAAGAATGGAGAGCATTTACTACTGTATTTTTATAATCAAAAGAGAGGTATATAAAACTGGTTTTAACTGGCCAGCACTTTTGCTTAATCCACTCAATTTTGTCATTTTAGAGACTAGGAAAACAGCAAAAGATCTTGAAACGGGCAAGAGATTATTCTTTCAATGGAATACTAGAGCCTCTGAGAATGGTTCTATAGAAGTGTGAATTTTACTTGTCTTTGATTAGGCTATTTTGCAGAGAGAACTTGTACAATGATGGACATTATGTGTATAGACAAAAGTTAACTTATTGAAAATGCATAATAACACAAATAATCCATATGAATAGAAATGCATATTGTGTCCTATTGAATGCAACTATCACTCTGTGAATAATGACCAGTTTTGCTAGCTTTGCATCTATCTGTAAATTCATTTGAGCATTCCTTATCTGACTATAAATGTGTGGTACTTTGATTTCTCTTTTGAACTGGTTTGTATTACCCACTATTCCTCTCATTAATAAATTAAATACAATCTTTGACATGTACAAAAGTCACGATTTTATCTCCTTTAAAAATATATCATTTAACAAAGACAAAAATGTATTCTTTGACAAAGACAAGAGAAATTACAGAGATATGTGTGGTCGGGGGCAAATGTTTGCTATAGAACTTAAAAACTATGTATTGAGTGGCCTGTAATCTTCACCTAAAAGCAGTTAATGAAATTTAAGAACTAATCTTTATTCCTTCCAAAATCTCCATGAGGATAAATTTTCTAGGAAGGGAGAATGCCATGTGACAACAGAGGCATAAATTATAGAGTTATGCTGCCACAAGCCAAGAAATGCCAAGAATTACTAGAAGCTGGGAGAGAGACATGGAATAGAGTCTCCCTCTGAGCCCCCAAAAGGGAACCAACCCTACCAACACCTTGATATCAGATTTCTGGCCTCCTGAACTCTGAGAGAATAGATTTCTGTTTTGTTTTTTTTTTTTTTTTTTTATGATAACTGCATGTTTTACCCCTGCAAGGGTTACATAGAGTTCAAAGGGGAGAAAGTAGTTGGGGTTGAAGTTGGGGGTTTTATTTGACACCTTTTGTTTTCCATGAGAAAGGATTTTATCTAAATACTCCTGACTTCTTTTTTTTGTTGCTGTTGTTTTTGTTTTGCGGTACGCGGGCCTCTCACTGTTGTGGCCTCTCCCGTTCTGGAGCACAGGCTCCGGACGCGCAGGCCCAGCGGCCATGGCTCACGGGCCCAGCCGCTCCGCGGCATGTAGGATCTTCCCGGACCAGGGCACGAACTCGCGTCCCCTGCATCGGCAGGCAGACTCTCAACCACTGCACCACCAGGGAAGCCCCTGTTATTTTTAAGCCATCCAAATTGTAGTATTTTGTTATGACAGCCCTAGAAAATTAACATAGAGTTCTGCCTAGTTATCCCTTTCAAGTTTCCTTGAGGATGAATATCCTAGTGCCAACTAAAGAATGTCATTCGCCATCTGGCCCTACAAGGATTGAGTCATTAGCCACGGTAGTCACTGACCTTCAACATACTCTGAAAGGAGCTCAGGGCAGAGATAAGGAATGAGGCACTCTGCTCTGTGGAAACTGGCAGAACAGGCCTTCAGACAGTTAGATGTTTTCAGGAGACAATTTTATGAACCCAATTTCTTGCATCTTCCCATACTTAGAAAAGCACTAAATTCATTAACTAAGATATCTGTGCCTTGTGACTAGCAGAGACCTTCTACTGAGATGTGTGTTTGACAGCACGTACCCTTTCTCCAATAACACATATATGCTGACCTCCCCCCTTAACCTCTTTGGAGCAGTCTCTCAGAGCTATCTCAGAGGCTGCCTCCGGGCTATCGTCCTCAGTAAGTCCCCAGATAAAACTGCAACTCACATCCCTCACGTTGTACATTTTTATTTCCGTAGACGTTAGGAAGGGAAATATTTCTAGGCACTGAGGACACTTATTTGTTTTGCTGCATGTTTTTTTTTTCTTTTGGCTGTGCAGCTTGCAGGATCTTAGTTGCCCGACCAGGGACTGAACCTGGGCCCTAAGCAGTGAAAGTGCGGAGTCCTAACCACTGGATCACCAGGGAAGTCCCTTGCTGCGTGTTTTTATACACACTTGTTTTCAAAGAAATTAAATATATATTTTTTTAAGTCAGAGTTTTTGTGCTAAGTACTATGTTAGGTGCTGGATATACAATGGTGAACAAAACCACTGAGCTATATTTAATGGAAATATATCAACTAAAAAATTTTTAAATAAATCTAAAAAACACAGATGAAAAATTAGACTATAAGAAGTGCTGCACAGAATTACTTTCCAGAGGCTTGGAGAACACAAAGAAAGAAAACCTGAAATATATAGGAGGAAATCTATTGACAAAAAAAGACTTCCCTGAGGAAATATAGTCTGCCTACATCTATTTAGGCTTGGGGCTGTGGAATGTGCAACAGAAGAAACAATGTACGAAACAGAGTAAACCGGTCTTATTTAAGGAACACAGAAAGACCCGTGTTATGTACAATATTAGGAGGGGGAATGATGTAGAATGAGGCCAGACAGGTAGATAGTAGCCAGATCACAAAAAACCTTTGAGTTAATTAAGCAGTTTGGCAGTTTAACAAATTATTTTTTGCTCTCCTGATTCTATCTCTTTTCATGTGACCTTGGACCTGTGAGCTTCAAACAGTGGTACAAGGAAACAGAATGAGGTATACGTATATTTCCAAAAGATTACTTTGGCTGAGGCATCAAATTAAAGGGATGTAACAGTGAATGCAGAGGAACTATTAGGGAGGCTAGGGCAGTAATCCAGAGGAGAGGTGATGAAATCTAAACTGGTTGAGAAGGAGATGGTAGAGACAATAGAAATGAAAATGGACAGAAGCGGATGTTTTCAAGAAATATTTAAGAGATAAAACCAACAAGTCCCTACTTTTAAAATGCCTCTCTTCCAAGTTAAGCTCTCTAACTGTAAACCATTTATAGACCTGGTTTGTGTACAATTTTTCCATATATGAATCAACTAGAGTTTGTCTCTGCAAGAGAGAAGTGGGGACAGGAGAAAGAGACAACGCATTCACCACTTTAAATAAGCAGTGAAAGTTTACATTAGAAAGGAAGGAAGGAGAACTGTTTGATATGTAGGTAATGCTACAGGGTCTGCTTATAAATAGGGTCCAGCAATGATTTGCATGGGTGCTATTAGGAACTGCCATTGGAATTTACTGGACTGTGTAGAAAAGTATCAGTTACTAACAGGAGTAGTATGCTATATGTGGAGGTCACTTTGGAATCCATTTTTACCATACAGTCATGAGAGATATTGTTAAACTGATCAAGGGATAACTGGAACAAAGAATCACTATCCATATACTATAAACCTCCAAACACATTTTTTAAACACTGAGCTATATAAACTGATTAGGGAAAGCAGGACCCTATTTGTGGTAGACAGCTAGCTAGTTGTCCACAAAAGTTTTTGTGTCCCTTCCATAGTATAGAGTTGCCCTGGGAACTGATGCCCAGCAAGATTACATTTCCCAGCCCCTCTTACATCTAGCAAAAAGGAATGTCAGTGGAATGATGCGAGTCACTGCCAGGTCCAAGTTTCTAAGAAGTAGGGGTGAATTTTGCATGTTCTCTTTGACTATTTCAGGCAGCTAGATGCAGAAGACCACAGAGTTTTAGGGTATTGCAGGGCCCAAAGATGGACAGTGTCTGGGCCTTAAATCACTGTGGGAGGAAGGCCATCTATCAACCAAAAATACCTGCACTGGATGCATGTATGTAAGAAATAAACTTCAATTGTGCTGTATGTGTATGGCTGATTCATTTTGTTGTGCAGTGGCGGCTAACACAACATTATAAAGCAACCATACTCCAATAAAAATTAAACAAACTTCAATTGTGTTAAGACACTGAAATTTTGGACTTGGTTATAGCAGCAAGCATATTACCCTAATATCCACTTGGATTATACTTATAGGGTTTACTAGTATTAACCATTACTAAAAAACTGAAAAATAGGAGCATTCAATCAGAAGCATTATAGGAATGGAGAACTTTGAATAAAAAAGAGAGATGGAATATGCCTTTATACAGGTATTTGTATGATGAGGGTGTGCTTGTATGTCTGAATAGTTACTAGATGTCGAAACAGGTTACCAAATGTATAGATTGAAACTCTAAAGACTGCAGGGATTAATTTAAAAAGCACCATGCTTAGGATGCAGCTGGTATTACCAAAGACTCCTCTGAAAAAATGTCAGTAGAAAGGAACGTGGAGACTTTACAAACATTTGCTGAAGGCTGACTGCTACCTTAACATAAAGAATTCCCTGAGAAAAAAACTGGAAAAGCTATAGCTCCTCCCTTGACTTCCTCATTTAAGTGGCTGGGCACCTAGGGATGCAGGCAATAAACAGGAACATCTAAACAAGAATATAAAATAGGTAAATGAGTGTAACTTGTTAGGCATAATAAAAAAAGAGTTTAAGTCTTTAATTGTGTCACTTATAATTCATGTCAATTCTCTGTGGTCTTGGAGTAATCTCCAACTAAGTGGTAATAAAGAATCTAGTAAGTAAAGAGTCCCGAGGATCTTTAAAAAGTTATAATAATTTGTATTTGTTCAGAAGATTACTGAGAATGAATTTTTCTAATTTCTAAGAGGGTCAAGTAATTTAAAGGCAGTGGATTCCATTTTGTTAAGGCAAAAAACAATAACTACATGTAACTGAATCTTTCAGGTTTTCTTTCTTAGCATGTATTTTTATGTACTTCAGGAAAATACCTGTGCTGAGCTAAAACACAAACCTGGAAGTTTGCCACAATAGAAAGTCCTAAACAACTCAGTAATCCAAGTACAAGGCCAGCCTTGTTTAATTTGATGATACGACTCTCTTCAGGATTCAGAGCATGAACTTGCTTATAACGAACATAAATGGTCGCAATGCCTGGGAAGAGATAATCGGAAAAACAACAAAGTAATAAATAACTAAGGAATAAAGTTGCCAATAAAGAGCTCACAAAGGTCACTGCTATCCAGAAACATAGAGTTTCCTTTTAAAGCTAATCTGATAGAAGAAAAAACAATAAAAAAACAAACAAAAAAAAAAACGGCTATAGATTTTAAAGAACTTTTAAGGTTGCATTGTGAAACTACTGCTACCTCTGCATGACTGCAAGTCATTTGCAAACGACTCTGCAAGTCGTTTGTCTCCCGTAGCCCTCATATTAAAAATATTTAGGAAAGGGCTTCCCTGGCAGCACAGTGGTTAAGAATCTGCCTGCCAATGCAGGGGACACAGGTTGGAGCCCTGGTCTGGGAAGATCCCACATGCCACGGAGCAACTAAGCCTGTGCGCCACAACTACCGAGCCTGTGCTCTAGAGCCCACGAGCCACAACTACTGAGCCCGCATGCCACAACTACTGAAGCCTGTGCACCTAGAGCCCATGCTCCGCAGCAAGAGAAGCCACCTCAATGAGAAGCCCGCATACCACAACGAAGAGTAGCCTCCACTCGCCGCAATTAGAGAAAGCCCACACGCAGCAACGAAGACCCAATGCAGCCAAAAATAAATAAATAAATTTATTTTTAAAAAATTTAGCAAACCTTTAAGAGATTAAGTTTGATGTTTTCTGAAAATCTCTAGTAATAAACTTTACATAAAACACAAAATATTCTATATGATTAGCATTAAAGTCTAAAGTAATTAGTTCTAGAACACATATAAAATGAACATAGGCAAAAAACACTGAACGATTATTTGCCTTGCTCCCATTTCATTTTATTTCAAATTACTACAACTTGGCTCAATCAGATATAGCAGTCAGTTACACAGAAAAAAAAAAACCCACTTGACTGTCCTTATTGGTTAAGAATCATTTTTTTAACTTCAATGTTTCACCTGACCAAATAATAAACATCATATGGAAAAATGCAAATATTTTAAACAATCACGATTGACGGAAGAAGTATTATTTTAGTAAACCATTAATAAAAAAAATTGGTTCAGGGACTTCCCTGGTGGCGCAGTGGTTAAGAATGCACCTGCCAATGCAGGGGACACAGGTTCAATCCCTGGTCCGGGAAGATCTCACATTCCGTGGAGCAACTAAGCCTGTGCGTCACAACTATGGAGCCTGAGTGCCACAGCTACTGAAGCCCATGTGCATCGAGCCCAGGCTCCGCAACAAGAGAAGCCACAGCAGTGAGAAGCCCGCGCACCACAACAAAGAGTAGCCCCCACTAGCCGCAACTAGAGAAAGCCCGCATGCAGCAACAAAGACCTAACGCAGCCAAAAACAAATTAATTAATTAATTAATTTCAAAAAAATAATGAACAGGAATGTAAAATACTGCAGTAGAACTCCATTTCTTTGGCATTAGAATATCACTCAAAAATCAAAGCATGGTTCCACAGCTATTCTCAAACTTCTGAAGTGTTTATCTTAAAGGAATTTTGTTGGGGTCAGCTGTGGTCAGTGTGTTTACAGCTCTTTGTCCTTTATTGGTTGCTTAAGAAATGCACTTAGGGCCTCAAGGAATATTTGGTTATACTTTACAACTTCTATTTCTATAGTAGTCAAATAGCCTTATAGGTATTTTTAAAAGGTTTCCATAATTTAGCATTTCTAGACATTGTTTTTACTTTAAAAGAAACATATCTGTGATCAATGATTTAGTGATAACATTCCTTCAATTGTAACTAGAAAGTAAAATAAATAACCCAACAGTGTTGAAAGAAGAAAAGGGCAATTCAGCTATTAATTTTGATTGTTAAAACCACTCTCACTACTTACATAAAACTGCAGCAATATTTAACATTGCCCCAAACAAGCATTTTTCTGGAGCTACTGTACCAGTGTCACTGAAAGGAAAAAAAAAAAACGTATGAGGATTTCTCATATTAGATTTAGTATACACATGTATTTCTTCTAAGGGATAAGAAACAAAAGGGGTTATTTCAAATCCTTTATCTTTTTATAAATCTATGAGCTCAACTCTTACATAATTTTATAATAAGAACATGATAATTTGAGCTCGCAATACTTGCCTTGTTCACTTTTTTCTTATATCACTTAAGGTTATTTCTTTTTCACATAATAGAAACCACTATGAATTGATAAAAAAAGCTATCCTTATTATGTTAAGGCTGCGTTATTAACTTACATCAGTCAGGCGGTGTGTTTACCTGTCTCACCTGAATATTCCCTAAACACCAAAGGACTTTTCATGATTCTTTTGGCATCTGTTATTCTCTGCCTATAATTCAGTTAACACCTAATCGTTTCCTGATTAATTTTAAAAAATATTTATCAAGCACCTACCAGCATTGTCAGACAGCATTTTAGGGATAGGAACACAGTGGTAAGTAGAAGAGACCAAGCCCTTACCCTTCTAGAGATTCCATTCAAGAGAGCCTTGCTGACTCACACAGCTTAGTCCAGACTTCTATTAAAATCACAGATCACGCTGTGCTGCAATATGTCTGTTACATGCCTGTCTTTCAGCGCAGGGTGAAATGCATAGATCCTGATTAATAGCCCACAATTTACTACTAACTGGGGAACCTTGAGAACATTCTTTTATATACCTAACATGGTTCCCTATCTGCGAAATGGGGCTATCAATTCCCTCCCAGCCTCATCAGATCAACATGAGGAAACAAAACTGTGGTCGTGCATGTGAAGTGTCTAGCACAGCAGCAGACACACAAGAGACACCTAGTAAATGTTAGCTCCTTCCCCTTCTCTCAAACTACTGAAAAGATTAAAAAGACAAAGTCTTTAGCCTCAAATTGAGGTACTATAGGAAAGAGGTAAGAAGGATCTCAACTCAGACAATGTAATGGGAATAAAAAAGAAATGGAAAGTCATATCCGCTAAGGAATCAATAATATTTGGTGAACATTTGGATTAGGTTCAGGAAAAGTAAAGCATCAAATATGAATTCTAAGGATTGCTCCTTCCCATTCTAAAACGTTTCTTCAGACACAAAAGATTTTGTTACTCTTTGATCATCTTCAGGGAGTGGGGATTATGTTTCGTTGTTGTTGTTCCTTCTACCTTTCAAGTTTTCAAGAATAATGCATATGTATTATTGTTATAATCAGAAAAAAAATCCATAATTTTAACAGTCATATTCCAAATGATGCTCCTGTTTTGGATTACCCCGTAAGTAAATAACAGCAGGCACTTCCAAGATGGCTGGCTAAGTGTGCTCTGGATTGGAATGACAAACTGGCCTATAAGTGAAAACACCCATCAGCATCACACTTCAACCCAGTAGCCATCAAACTATTTTGATCACACACCGTCAAAAAAAAAATTGTCTGATCATCATTATATGTTATCATATTATTATACATATATTAAATATAAGTTTAAATAGTTTTTTTTTTTTTTTTGGCCTTACTGAGTGGCTTGTGGGATTTTAGTTCCCTGACCAGGGATTGAACTCAGGCCCTCAGCAGTGAGAGTGTGGAGTCCTAACCACTAGACTGTCAGGAAATTCCCAAATATAAGTTTAAATATTTTGAAATAAAAAATACATAGAAGTTCTAAAAAGTTCTTCTTATACCCCAGTGGCTAGTCTCATGCACCCTACTTGAGCATTCACTACTTGAACTAAGAGAACACCTGAAGCACACTTGCAGTGGAATTGTCTTTGAATTGTGAATTGTCTTTGAAGTGAAATTTATATTTGGTTATGTCCTTTGGGGACTTTAATAATTAAGCCTTTTAGGTAGGGTCTGTGAACTGAAAGGAATTCTGCAGAGTATCTAGTCTAACTCAACCATTTTTCATATAAAAAAATGAGCCTAGGAAAAGTAAAAATAAGTACCATTGAGTTTAAATATATTAGAATGTTGGAGAAAGTTCCCCGTGCAACAATACTAAGTTCATTTGCAAAAAAGTTAAAAGGTAGAAGGACAGAGACAGAAAAGGAAGTGCCTGGGGTTACATCGATCAGAGAATCACATGCAGTACCATTAGAGAACTGAAAGTGAAAAAGAACTCAAACACACAAGTTCTCTAAGGGGAATTAAAAAAATGCTGAAGGACGCTCAGGAATATGTATGCTCTACTGGAGTTACTAAAGAATGAACTGGCTCCTTAAGCTGCATGTCCCTCTAGCAGAGTGGTAAACAGAGGTGACTACTTATCAAAATTATTCCTAGAACTGGAAACTTAAATTCTAAAATATCTTTGGATTTTGTAAATCTTCCCAAAGTGGACTCAAGTTGTTGGTGTCCTTTGTGCTATGCTATACCATAGTGGTAACAACAAATGTAATGGCAATGCCCTGACCTCTTCTTGACATTTAAAAAAGATAAATTTAGCCTTTTGGTTTATCATCCTTTAAAAGTTCACTATTTTCTGTGTTGGAAAGGTTATTTTTCAGAAGGTAAACAAATAAATAAATGAAACAACTACAATAAACAACAAAACAAACCAAACTCTGGAAGGAAATCAACCAAACCATTAATCACCTCTGGAAGGGCAGGAACTAGAGGGAGGCTGGAAGAGTCTTTCACTTTTTATTTTTATAATCACTCTGATAGTGTTTAAAATTTGTTAGAATAAGCACATATTGCCTTTATAGTTGGGGGGGAAAAAAAAGAGGGTTATGGACATAGCACATGCAATTGAGTACTCATACTTACATCATGAGTAGTTTTGAAATTTCAAAACTATTATCAATAAATTTAGATACTTAATGTGTCAGAAAGATCTAGGCAACATGTCATAGATCAGCTCAGTGCTTTGTGACCGCCTGGAGGGGTGGGATAGGGAGGGTGGGAGGGAGGGAGATGCAAGAGGGAAGAGATATGGGAACATATGTATATGTATAACTGATTCACTTTGTTATAAAGCAGAAACTAACACACCACTGTAAAGCAATTATACTCCAATAAAGATGTAAAAAAAAAAAAAAAAAGAGTAAGAGCACAGTCTCTAGAATCAAATGGCCCAGTCAAACTGAATCTTGGTTCCATTAATTACTGAGTCATGTTCCCTTGGACAAACAATTTAATCTCCCTGGACCTTATTTCCTCCTCTACCAACTGGGGGTAATAGTTCCTGCCTCAAAGGGTGGCTGTAAGGATTCAATTGTTTAAGACCTGATGAATGCTTAGAACATTACCTTGTACACAGTAAGTGGATCAATTAATGTTTGTCATTACCATTATTTTTTAATATTATTATCGTTGCTCTAGCATTTTTTAATGGTAAGGGGAGAATAATTCCAATTCTATCTTCTGAGACCTCAAATAGTTATTTGGAAGACAAGGCACTGAGGTGTCACAATTCACTAAATGAACCTTAGCCCTCTGTCTCCACATTTCTCTATCACATAGAAAGAGCCAAATACAACTTCCTTTTTATGTTCCTTTCACTGTTGTAATATCAAACATAAAAGTTGAATTTTAAAATGTTAAAATTAAATGTTGGGTTCAATGTTAAAATATGAATGAGACATACCATTCTCCATAAAAGAATACATTTCACTGACCTGATATAAGGCAAAACAGGGTCAACATGGTGAAGTGTTATAGCAGTGATATATGAAAATATGAAAGCAGCAGCCGTCCAAATTACAAGGGCTGAAGGAAGGAAACTGAGGCCTTGCTGAAACCACCACATCTCAAACACGTCTCCTGAAGCAGAGAAAAACAAATTAGAAAAGATTATTCACACGTATTTCATCTATTCTACTTTAGCCATCCAATCCACAACCTTGTACTTATCATCCTCAGCTGTTTCACTTCTCATCAGCCCCCACACCATCTAGTGACACCTGCTCTCCTTCAGTTTCTCAGTTAATGGAACCAAGATTCACCCACTTGCCATATCTAGACACTATCTTTCTCCCCCATCTTTCCACACATAACCAAGTACCAAGGACTGTTTATTACACCTCCTAAATTTCCTCAAATCTACCCGTTCCCCCAATCTTCACTGCCACTACCCTACTTAAACCATCATCATTTCTTGACCAGATAATTATTATAACCACCTAGACTTGACTTTAAAATCAGAATGAGCCTTCTAATTCTAAAATACCAACCTGACCACTTTATTCTCCTCCAAAGAACCTTTTAGTGCCTCCCCCATGCCCTTATAAATTGTCCTTCCTCCTTAACATGTCTATAAGGTCTTTTTGTTGTCCAATCTCTACTTAACCTTTCTGTATTCCTCTCCCGCCAGTTCTCTGTCTGCTCCTAGTTCCTTGCCCTAGCTAGCATCATCTTCATCATCATTACAAAAGCAAACACAGTGTTTACTGTGTCAGCAAGGCTACTAAACACCTTAAATACAGGATCTCGTTTACTCCTCACAACAGAATTATAGAGGTTAAGAGAATTGCCCAAGGTCATAGGGCTGCAGTAGAGACAGGGCTCAAACTCAAGGCAGTTCCAGGCTAACACCAATCACCACGTTATACTGCCGCAGCAAACTTCTTTCAGATCGTCAAGTGTGTCATGCCCTCTTGTGCACCTTTGAAACTTGGTGCACGTTGTTTTGCCAGGATGACTAGACTACTATGGTGTCACACCTCCTGCCCCACTACCACCAGTTAACTGCTATACATTTTCAAGTCTCAGCTCTTCTAGCTTCAGCTGAGTGTACCTGCTTTGTTCCCAACAGCAGGCTCACTTTCTCAACCAGGTCATTCATCACACTTAACTGTTACTCACTTGTTTGGTTTTATCTTCCTTAATAAACTTGAAAGGGCCTACATATACACATACCACTTATCACCATTTTCTCCCTTAAATTCCAGACTGACGATGTTAGTAAGTAATAAGAGGTCAATAATATGAATTAGAAAATATTAATATATTTTCATGCATTTAATAAAAAAAAATAAATACAGAAATATTTTCAAATTATAAGAAATTACTCCTACTCATGTGAAAATAATTTCGTATTTGGAGGAGTATATTTTCATAGTGCGATGGACTGAAATTTAGTATTTCCCAAGGACTCTGTAAAAACTTACAATTCTAATCTCCACAATCGTCCAATGTACTCAGCTTCCTCATCTCAGACTGACCTTCCAGATAATAAAACCTCAGCCATTTTTGACTTGTACTTGTCATTTACTCTGATCACCTGACTTGCTGCTAAAATATGTACATTTAAATCTTGCCAAATAAGTTTCTTTTCCTTTAGCCCTAAAGTCACCATTATACACTTGATTTGAGTAATTTCCTGTCTGAATTGTCATAATCTCCTCTTTTCTGTTTTTTTTTTTTCCTGTCAACTCTTAACATTCCATCAATTTTACTCTTCTGTTTAGCTAATCATGACAGTTCCTTGCCAAGTTCCTATAGGACTTTCCCCAACATAAGTTTCTGGGACAATAATTCTCAATTTCAATAAATTTTGATTAACTTCTAAAATCTTTCATTTTTCTCCTTTCATCTCTTTAAATGTTATTTTGTTTTTGTTTTTTTTGTTGTTGTTGTTTTTGTTTTTGTTTTTGCGGTATGCGGGCCTCTCACTGTTGTGGCCTCTCCCGTTGTGAAGCACAGGCTCCAGACGGACGTGCAGGCTCAGCGGCCATGGCTCACGGGCCCAGCCCTTCCACGGCATGTGGGATCTTCCCGGACCGGGGCACGAACCCGTGTCCCCTGCATCGGCAGGTGGACTCTCAACCACTGCACCACCAGGGAAGCCCTGTTTCTGATAAATTCGATTCTAAAATCTTTAGGAGTCTAGTTCTGTATTTGTTGGTTCTGCCAGCCCTTGTACATGTGTTTTTCTGTTTTTGACTATGAGCTCCTGTTTGGATGATCTTAACTGGGAGTATTCTAAGAGGCTTAGATTAAGGGTGAATCATTCCAGGGAGGGTCTGTATTTACTTTTGCCAAGCACTCTGGCACATTACGAACCTGGGCCGACTTTTAATTTCTGGGTTCCAAGTTTTTTAGACCATGTAGATAAGTAAACTTGAACCATGAATCTGAGTGATGACAGGCCCTGTAGTTTCAAGTTCTTATGTGGTATCTTTATTCCCCCACCCGGAGCTGTGGTGAAAATGAACAAATTTTTTTGTGATCCCCCTTTGCCAGGAAGGAGGTATTTTTCCTAGCCCACCTTTCATTGAGTGTATAGATTTTTGAGGCTGATTTGGGGGGAGGTGGTTCTCCAAGGCCATGAGTTGTACAATTTCAAGTAGAAATATTTACATTTTACTTTTTATGAAAAAGTCATCCCCTGACACACAGGCATCATCTACACAAACTGTATCATGTGAATGGTATCTCTGGAAGTTGTACACCTGGGAGGTCAAAGGGGTATGAATTCTATCTCTCTACCTTGGGTGGTGAGCAGGGGGAGCCTATCATTTACCTTTGATTGTACTTTATTTCAAAGGCCCCAAAAGAGACACACTACTGGTTTATTACTCTGGTGTCAGCTCTCTTCGACTTTTTAGTCCTGAGAATTTGTTTCTTTCCTACGTGAACTGCTATGCATTTACAAGGCTAATATATTCAGCATTTTGGTGTTTTGGCAAAAGGGATTTTCAAAACATTTTGTCCACCCCATTGCTAGAAGTATGACCTCTTTTTTTCAAAAAACAAACAAACAAAGAAACAAACACTACAACTCCCAGAATTCTGTGGGTCACATTAGTCTCAGGTATGTTGGAAGGTATGGTCCCAGCCAGGTTCCAGAGTAGTAGATAATGTCAGAGAAGAGAGTGGGAGTGGTGGAGATAGATGTCGGAGGATTTCACTGGAGGGACAAGTAGGCGATGGTTCATTTCAAAGTTGGGGGAAAGCACTGTCTTCCTCTAGGGAGAATGGGAGAGCCTATTTTATTTTTTTTTACTTTTTTTGGCCACCCCACACAGCTCACGGGGATCTAAGTTCCCCGACCAGGGATTGAACCTGACCACGGCAGTGAAAGCCGGGTATTCTAACCATGAGGCAACCAGGGAATTCCCACATGATCTCTTCCTTTAATTGTTTTTTCATGTCCAAATCCTTCCTATTCTTCAAAATCAAGCTGAAATACCATCTTCCACACACAACCTTCCCTAATCCTTTTGTATCTGGAAATAAACACCCCTTCCTCTGAGAACATTTGATTTGCACATCTCTTACAGCTCATTATCTTCTATAGTATAAAAGTTTGGGAGGGTGTTTGAAGTGGATAAAATCCTTGGTGAGGGATTTCACTTCTCTGCCCAAGCAGAGAAGAGGGCCTTGCTCATAAAAATTACTCAATAACCCAAACCAAATTCTCGTAAACCCCAAAAAGGTTCATTATTTTTCCATTTCAGTTAACAGTACAGGAGATCCCCGACTTACGACAGTTCAACTTAGAATTTTTCCACTTTATGATGGTGCAAAAGCAATAAACATTCAATCGAAACCTTACTTTGAATTTTGACCTTTTCCCAGGCTAGTGATATGTAGTACAATATTCTCGTGACAGCAAGATGCAGCTCCCAGGCAGACACAAAAATCACAAGTGTAAACAACCCATACACTTACCACCATTCTGTACCCAGACAACCATTCTGTTTTTCACTTTCAGTACAGAATTCAATAAATTACATGAGATATTCAACACCTTATTATAAAATGGGCTTTGTATTAGATGATTTTGCCCAATTGTAGACTAATGTGTTTTGAGCACGTTTAAGGTGGGCTAGGCTGAGCTACCATGTTCCCGTAGGTTATATGTATTAAATGCATTTTCAACTTACGATGTTTTCAGCGTACAATGGGTTTATTGAGACATAACCCCATTGTAAGTGGAGAAAGATCTGTTTGTACTACCGTTTTTCCAGGCTATCCAGATTCTAAGGCCTCAGAGTAACCTTAGGGTCTCTCATCCAAAGCCCTCACGTGCTGTCACTAAATGACGGCATTTCTACCTTCAGTCATTGGCAACCATTCTTCTTCCTAGTTGCCAGTGTAAACACTCAAATCAGATTCTCAATTCGCTTGGCCTATTTTTTTCTTCCCATCCATCCATTCTACGCGCACTGCCAAATTAACAGTCCTAAAACACTTTTCTGCTCAAAAACGTTTTTTTAAATAAAATTGTGCAAACTTGGACAAACTTCATTAATTTCTCTGAACCAGTTTCTCCTTTGAAAAATGGCAGTATTATTGGTAAAAGCTGCACTGTCTAATATAGTCACCACTAGCCACATGTGGCTATTTAAATTAAAATTTCAATTGATTAAAATAAAATCAAATTTAAAATTTCAGTTCCTCAGTTGTACTAGACACATTTCAAGTGCTCAAAAGCCACAGGTGTCTAGTGGCTACCATACAGGATGGTGAAAATATGGTACATTTCCATCATCGTGGAAAAGTTCTGTCGGACTGAGCTGGATAATTATTGCAGGAATTACACTGACATAGCACAAGTAAAGAACCTAAACACATTGCTGATACAGGTAGCTTTTAGTAAATGGTCTAAAATAATACCCGCTTCAGAGAAGTTTATTCAAGAACTAAATAAGATAATATATGTAAAGATGCTCTCATAGGTGGTCAATAAATGTTTGTTCCTCTTTTAGAATGTAAAAGACAAATTACCTGTTTTACAAGTTCTCAAAATATCAGTCTTCAAATCTGCCCAAAACCATACCTTTTGTAAATCCTGAAATCCACACACAAAGAAAATAGAGGTTGTTTCAACCCACAGGCTTTTAAAACATGTAAAATTTCAAGTCAATGCACCAATATTGTTCATGGATAGAACACTATGCTATAGCATTATTAACGTTTTCTCTTTTTCTAAGAGTTGACACTTGTGTATTTTATAATGATGTACCATCTGGAATTAAATAATATTTTAAATCTGGGATATCAATTTTCTCATCCTTTCTCACATTCAGCCATCTTTCGCTGATCTCAAAAAGGATAAAATAAAATGAAAAACACTGAGTTCCTTCCCACAGAAGGAAAGACAATAATGAGGAAAGAATGATAGCTTATTATTAAGCCAAATAAAGCACTGACTAGTCCCTGTGATGCAATGGAAAGAACACAGCTGTAAGATCAGATTTATCTAAGTGCAAATCCTAGCTTTATCACATCCCAGCTGCATGATTTCTGGCAAGTTACTTAGCTTCTCTGAGTTTCAGTATTCTGATTTGTAAGGTAGCTCTGTTCCTTAGAGTAGTACAGAGTAAGCATACAATATAATAATGAAAGGTGATTTGTACAACCACAATTAGCCACAGGGATGGGGAATGACAACACTTCATTCCTTGTATATATGAATCATCTTGGATTCCTATCTCCTTAGGCTTTGAGGGTTCTAGTTATCTAAACTGACAATTTAGAGGAAAAGCAGGGCTTGAAATAGTTTACCAGTTTGCTAAGGACTACTGAGAAATTTAAGTGCACCGACTAGGTGAGGAAGACTACTATTGCCTATGTATTATCACACTGGAAAGCTGGAAGCTTGGCTGGCTAACTGACAGCCAAACAAAATTAAAATCTTAATGGTTAACAATTTAAGAAACTTTTCAAGATACTTGAAAATATGCAGGAATAACCTTCATATAGTAGTGAAAGTGTTTAACAAAATGTTCTTGCATCTCTCACCTATCTCTGCTTTCCTTGAAGATCCGTGAATCAGAACTGCAGTTACAATTTTTGAATTTCACAAATATTTAAATGCCACTTGTAAAAAGATGAATTCCTTACGCTGTCTCCTCTAAGTGGTGACTGCTTAGGAACAATAAAAAAGTAAATTCTGGATATTCCAAGTGAAGAAATAAAGCCCTAGGTACACAGAATCATGCCCAATGCAAAGCATAATCGTAAATGGTTATTTTTCTAAACTCTAATTTGGCCTTCTAACAAATGTAATATTCTCGTAACGGTTAAAAATTAAATAACTGTTTTATAAGTTGGGTCAAATGTTACAGGGAGAGAAGTCGGGGAGAATCTGATGATGCACGGCAAATTAGAGCTGCATTTGGGTACTGATTTACAAATTTAAATTGGGAGAACTAGGAAAGTGTGGTGTTTTGTAAATGTATCCTAATGTAAGCACGGTTGTGAGGATACAAAGGACAGCCATTTACCTTTCTGTGTTGGGCTTCCCGAGACAAAACTCCGCGTAGACTTGAGCTTCGAGTAAACACAAGGTCACCACATACCTCAATTTCAAACCTTCCTCCCCCTTCCCCCCCACCCCCCGCAAAAAGGAATCTGAGCCCAGGAGTGACAAAGGGAATACATACTCAACCACAGGGTTTCGTGGGACTGGGGCTAAGGTTCTCGGTAACCGCTTCAAACAAATAAAACCAAAGAATTATTTACACTCACCGCTGCCTTCTTCCGGAAGCGCGAAGCACTTGGACGAAGAGCTGGATTAACGCGTTGTTTGGTGCCCGGAAAAGATGCGGGAGGCAGAGCTCGGTCGGGCTTGGGGCAAACGGGGCGCGGAGAGGAGGGGAGCGGGGGGGAGAGAGCAAGAACCCAGACGTAAAGGTGAGTAGCGGAGACCTGAGCCCAGCCTGCACCCACTCCCGGCCCGCCCCCACCTCCCCAAGGCCCCCTCGCAGCCCGCCCGCGGCTCCGGCCAGCACCTGGCCCCTCCCCCCCGTGGCAACCACAGGGTTTCGTGGGACTGGGGCTAAGGTTCTCGGTAACCGCTTCAAACAAATAAAACCAAAGAATTATTTACACTCACCGCTGCCTTCTTCCGGAAGCGCGAAGCACTTGGACGAAGAGCTGGATTAACGCGTTGTTTGGTGCCCGGAAAAGATGCGGGAGGCAGAGCTCGGTCGGGCTTGGGGCAAACGGGGCGCGGAGAGGAGGGGAGCGGGGGGGAGAGAGCAAGAACCCAGACGTAAAGGTGAGTAGCGGAGACCTGAGCCCAGCCTGCACCCACTCCCGGCCCGCCCCCACCTCCCCAAGGCCCCCTCGCAGCCCGCCCGCGGCTCCGGCCAGCACCTGGTCCCTCTCCCGCGTGTCGCACAGCGTAGTCTTTGGAGGCAGGGCGAGCTGGCACGCGACTCGCGCGCCCACCACGGGGGTGGGGGACTCCCGGCAGCGTCCGCGTCCCTACCCGCCCGATCCCATTCTCTGATACACACCCCTTAGTGGGAACTGGGGCCGGTCCTCATCCCCTTTTTGGCCTGCCTTGCTTGGATGACCCTGCCCATACGGACTGCCGGCTCCGGAGGCTGCCGGCAGGACACAGGCCGCGAGGCGCGCACCCGAGCAGCTAAGCCGGACCCGGGGCGCGCTCACCACTAGGGCGTGCGCGCTCGCGCCGCCGCCTCTTCCGACCCTATATCCCTTTACGGCAATCGCGAAAGTGTCGTGAACGTGCTGCCGCGGATCAGAGTCACTCAGTCGGCTGGAGGCGGAGGTCTGTTTCCAGGGGTGTGCTTTTGGGGGCCGGGGTAAGGCTGCGGGGCTCGGTCTTGGGAAGACGGCCAGGGTGTGAAGGATATGTCCGGGGACACGACTCTCAAGAGGGCTGGAGAGATGGCTGCAAGCTCTGGGGTGGGGCATTGGAATATAGCTGTGTATGGACTCGCGCGAGGCAAACGCAGTCCTGCCTCGCGCGCGCTTGTGGGGAGGGCGAGGGGCGACTGCTTCTATGGCCCCGGATAGAGAGATTGATGTGGGGCATTGCCAGCGGTAGAGTCCGGGGGCTGCTGTGCTGGGAGTCGGGATGGGGAAAACCTCGGCGGCCCGGACTGGGCGGGCCGAGGGCGCTGCCCGCGCGGAACCGACCTTGGCTCTCAGGTCCACACCCTCCTGCTCAGGTGCTGCCAGGTCTACAAACATATTACATCCTGTGCCGGATTTGTCTTCCGTTTGGAATACGGTGCTGGTGATTCGTGGCTAGGGCCGCACTTCTTGTTCAGCAACTTTTCTAGAAATTTCAGGATATATTGACAAGCTCTGAGGTTGCCAGCTAGGGCTTATTTCAGCAGTATTCTTGGAAGGAGAAAGGACAGGAGGGTTTGCTAGTCTTTGCCGGTGTTCCAAGAATACTGGATGAATGGGATCTTTACGTTTAACTTGTTTTTTCTCCAATTCAGTGCTTGGCGTTTTTATGTCATTTTTGACGTTTTGCATCATTAGTATTAATATATAATTTTGCTTGAAGTCTCAGTTCATTGATGAATCCTTGTTACGGTAGTAGGCAAATTCATAATTATCTTTAAACAAATGTTAGTGTCTTGTATGTGAACAAAGAATAAAGATTCGGTTTCTACTCTCATACTAGTAGGCATGTGTTCAGTGGAGGTGTTGAATTGACTAACAACCCAAGTAAGACTGGTGAAGGCATTTAGTGTGTAAGGACTTTAGAATCATTGACGTTCACGTAAAATTCCAGAAATTGAAGTTCTAAAAGCAGTTTGCTACATATTCGTTTTGTGCTGAGCAAAAGCTTGTCAGAAGCCCCTTGTACAACTTGTCTTTACAACCCTGCCATTTAAGAAATAAGCTAGATAAATATGCTTCTTGTATTAACCTGTTCTGACAGAGGTGTCTTTATTTGTTGTCCAGTTAGTAGATTATTATTGAATATTTACAATTGTGGTTTCATAACTTCATTCTTCTTCCTCTCTCACACCCAGTCTCTTAAAATTTACGTTATAAACACTATTATATGTTTGGTATTTAACTGTAAACTTGTTTTATAACCCCAGTTATATTTTATTGCATAGTCAATGTGTTTTCTAGGCAGCAGTAGACTTCTTTAAGCTGGCTAAAGTGCTGGTGATGTTCTTTTTGAGGGTCACGCTGTGCTGTCTCTTTCAAGGGAATAGGAAAATAATCCACAAAATGCTAGGCTTTAGCTTTGTTTGTTTCTGGAGGAAGTTGCTTCCTTTTTTTTAAGGAATGCAAGATTTCACTTCAGCAAAACAGTAGATCTAAATTGTGTTACACAGTACTGTTTTAGCTTCCAAGTCTGCTAAAAAGGCTTTTGTTTTTGCTAACTTGTTCTATGTATCACTTGTTAGATAATGCTGAATGTAATCCTGTGATCCTATTAGTTTTTTTTTTAACTTGGCTTTTTATAATTTGCTTTGCCTCCCAAATATTGTTCGCCATTAGTATTTTCCTCTAGTTGTGCCATAAAAGTGGAAAGAGCTGTGTAGTCACCAATTCCTGTGAGAGGACTATAAACATACTGCTGAATCAGCACAGCTCAAAACTTGGAACCCTTAGACATGGGAGGATGGGAATTCTGGAATTTCACGCTACAGGTTGGATATTGTGTAAGCTTACCTTATGCTCTGCTGAGCAGTTGGAGATTCCTTTTTTAGTGTGATACTTGTCAGGTGTTCCCCAGTGCTGAACACAGGAATAATGTAGGCAGCATGCTATTATCCTCAGCTGCTATAAGCACAGATGTTCTACATCATAGATTTAAGGTCCACGAATTTTGTATAATTTTAGTAAAGGTATTCATTAAATATCTCTGATTTTATTTTTTGTACCTTTGTTGGACTTTTCATATAAATATTTGTGCCTGCACAAAGAAGAATTTGGGTAGACATATGTGCCCCCTCCTCTGGACTCCCACAACAGTTTGTTCACAGTATAACTTAGCTGTTTACAAGACTCCCCACCAGTACTTTGAGCTTGAGAGCATGGATGGCATATTTTAATCCTTCTGTTTCCTCAAGGGTCTAGAGCAACTAGGTGTTCATTAAATACTAGATGAACCATATTTGTTCATTGTTCCACAAATAAGTACTGATTACCTACTTAATGTTAGGTATGGTCTGAGATTCTGGGAAAAGAATATTAAGACATGCAAGGCCCCTGCACTCCTGTGTCTTACATACCAGTGTGGGGAAAAGACCAAAAAACAACAACATCTAGCAAAAAAGTTCAAAATGTGGTAAGTGCTATGAAAGGAGTATCACATTTGAGCCAGGTTATAGCAGAGGAGGGGAATTTGCTGACTACAAGTGGAAAGGTTACAATAGGTATAGGACAGTACAATAGGTATAGGATCAGTATTAACATAAACTGAATTCCAGGTGATGAGAATTTTTAAACGTTTAAAATACTCACTTTTACTGTTACAGTTTATCAGATCATTTCCTCAGTTAACAAATAGGCTGTGCTACAAAATTATAGGAATCTTTTCAAGCTAATTGATGGCTTTCTATAACATCAGAATAAAATCTTAACTCCTTGCCAAAGTCTGTAAACCTCTGCATTGTCTGGCTTTTCAAACTTTATTTTATCCCACTCTTTCATATGGTTTACTACTGCCCAGCCATAGTGATCCCAGAGGTATGAATAAGAAAGATAAGCTCACTCTTGGGTCAGGGCCTGTTCTCCCTTTCTTGGACTCTTCTTCCCCTTGCTCTTGGAATGGCTAGCTCCTTCTCTTCCTCTGAATTTGGTATAAATGCTTCGTCTTCATCGTCTTCAACCACCTTATCTAATAAAATGTGCACCCTCAACTATTTCCTGGCTCCATACCTTGTTTTCTCCATAGCGCCCATCACAGTGTGTAATGTTATTTGCTTGTTTACCTTCTTTTAGTTATTTTCCCATTGGACATGGGAGCTGGGACCATGTCTATATTGTTTACTGCACTCAGATATTGGTTGAATGTGTTTGAAACTTGGAATCCATTTTCTCATAAAAACTTAGGACTGGTGGCTAGGTTTCTAGGCTAACCAGCAATAATTTTAATTTCTTGCATTAATTTTTTAGTTCCTTATAGTGTGGGTAGAAGAATGACATTTTCTCCTTAACCTTTTGGGCACAAGCTTGACGTTAGATAAAAATCTCAAGTGGCTAAAGTAATTTTTGTAAAGTTTGTACCTCCTTTCCATATTCCCATCTCACATCCTTTTCCTCTTTCTCTCCATAGAGTCTGCTCTTCTGTTGTAGCAACCTACACTGTCCTGCTCCCTTGGTATGCTTGCTTTTCACTTGCTGAAATTCAGAAATGCCTCTTTTCTCCTGATACGGTTTTCGTGGCAATAGCCTCCTGGTCTCAGGTGATGGGAGGAAGGAAGAGTGGAGATGGATCTGTGGTAGTGACAGCAACCTCTGTGGCTACCTGTTGAAAGCAAAGTAGCTAACTATATATGTCAGTGGCAACATGTATCTGAATTTTTATTTGAAATCTTGTTACTAATAAGCTTCATGGAGACAGTGTTCCAAATTGAAATATTCTTTTTTTTAATGTATGAATTATATAATGACTAGATCTAGAAAGGTTTGTCAAAATGTAGATTTTTCTAAATGAGAAATAGAAGGAAAAAAAAATCTAGGTCAGAAGGGGAAAACACTTAGAAGGAAAGTATCAGTTTATCAGATAGTCCTGCCAAATGCTCAAACTTAAAACCATTAGGATCAGTTGCTTGTAGCTGTTCTGTGCCAAAAGCAGGCCAGCATCTTCAATATGTCACTTATTAACTATAGGAGAATGGAACACTGCAATAATAAAATATAAATTGAGTTGGCTAAACTTTTTAATACCATTTTAAGTGGAAATCTATAAGAGCTGATTGATTATAGCTCACCAAATATGAAAATACATCATTCAATTTGACTTTTGAAAATTTGGCTGCTTTATAGTACATTATTTTGGTGGTTATCAGTCTGTCATTTCATCTAAAATGATTTTGTAACCAGTTGTTTGACATTGTATAAATATTACTTTAAAACAGTTTTAATCAGTTGCTTTTGGTACAGTTGGGTGTGTGGAAGAATTCTTTGAAATAGTAGGAAATTAGCTTTCATTTGACTTGGCTTGAAAATTATTACAATATTTTTATTTCAGAGCACTTCAGTTAGTTAAATTGGGGTACTGATGATTCTTTATAGATTTTTGAAAATTTATTTAAGTCAGTTAATGACTACAATAACTATTCTCTAAACCAATTATTGAGATACATGATTGAGGTTTGGGATGCCACTTTAGATCATTCGTGACATTGAAATTTTGGAATTTGTTGTTTTTGGGAATAGAGAGAAGTCGTGGGCATATTTTGCTACCAGGTCCATTGTTGAGATGTCCTAGACCCTGTATCACATTCTGTGTTCCCACAGTGCAGCATTTCCGGGAATTTCATATTGTATTCTGGATAGCTTTCTGCCAGGTCAGAGTACACCTGTGTTGGTTCAATGCCACTACCCTTTTAGTTCTATTAAGATTTTCTTTTTTTTTTTTCCTTTTTTAATCCTTTTATGGCTTCTCTTCCTGCTCACTAACCATGAGTTTCCCACAAGGTTCTTTATTCTTTTCCTTTTCTCTTCATACTTAATGCCTTCAAGAAATTTTCTACTTTCTAGTCTTTAACTAGACTTTAGCTTCCAAGTTGAAAACTTGAAATTTCTGTCTCTTACCCAAACTCCAGTCATTTGATTTTGTCTAAAACATCTCTACTTAAAAGTTGCATGTATGTCTTTCCTACTCTCATCCCGAGATCCCCTCTCACCGACACCCGCCAAAAGCCAAAATAACAAACTGATTTTCCTTCCAAACTCTCCTTTTTGACAGTAGTACCACTAGTCTTTGACTATTGATTTCTTTTTTCTTATACTTATTTACCCCTCATATCTAATTTCTAAATACCTCCTCTTGATTCTTCCTTCTAAGTAGAAAGTACTTATAGATTTGACTGTCTTTCATATTTCCATTTTTACCACCCTACTGTAGGCCCTCACCACTTCATACCTTTGATATCACCATACTGATTTTTAAGTGTTAAACTTGTCATTGTTTTCTTACATTGGTTAATAACTTATGATAATTATGTTATTTCTGATCTTTTCGAAGTCAAGTGCAAGTACTTCAGGGGTTTAAGTTTTTTTATGAACAGTCATCACTTAATGCAGTTACAGTTTTTTCTTACGGCTTCAATTTATCAGGTCACTGCTAACATGTAAATAGTGTCCTCTTAAAGTTAATGTTAATGTAAAGTTAAAGTTAATGTAATTGTTGTTTATCCCCTCCTGGAATATCATTTATATCCCTTTCCACTAATAAGTTTTATCTTTTAATTTAAACAGAAACCTTGTGTTTGTTTGAACCTTACTTACCAGCTGTGTGAGTTTGGACAAGTTAATTAGCCTCTCCGTGCCTTGGTGTCACTTTCTGTAAAAATAGGGATAATTAATAGTCTTTACCTTCTGTGGTTGTTGAGAGGATTAGATGAGTTAATATATAAAACTTGCTTAAAGTGTTTAGTACATAGTAAGTGCTCAGTAAATATTAGCTATTCACATTAAATAAATATCTAGTTTAAGACCCATTTGATTCAAGTCATTCCTCCACTATTAAGACTAATTTGCTAGCTGTCTTTGGGTATGCCTTGGACCTCAGTTTCCATATATGTGAAATGATTAGGTCATTCCTAGGATTTTTTTTCGATTTATACTACTGAAAGCAGTGTGAGATAGAAACAAGAAGATCATGAGCTTCGAAGTCAGGTAAACTATAAGGTAACAGGAAGCATATTACTATTAAAATTCTTAATATTTTTCACTTAAAGGTGAGGTTATATAACTTCTTTTGGCTTAAATCATCAATAAGAATTAGAGGTAAAAACAGATCCCTGGTGTTCTGATCCCTGTTTAATATGTAATATTCTATTACCAGTTTGATTTTTTTGTTTAATTTACTGACATTGATATAAATAGTGGCTGATGAATATATCTTTTTTTTCCCCCCCAGGTAAAGACTATCCACAGAAAGCTATAAAACAAGATAAATTATACTCCCTAAATTAAAAAAAGGCAAGATCCATGAGTGGGCATCGGTCAACAAGGAGACGATGTGGAGATTCTCACCCGGAGTCCCCTCTGGGCTTTGGGCATATGAGTACTCCAGGGTGTGTATTAAATAAATTGTTTCAGTTACCTACACCACCATTGTCAAGACACCAACTTAAGCGGCTAGAAGAACACAGGTATCAGAGTGCTGGACGGTCCCTGCTTGAGCCCTTAATGCAAGGGTATTGGGAATGGCTAGTTGGAAGAGTTCCCTCCTGGATTGCCCCAAATCTCATCACGATCATTGGATTGTCAATAAACATCTGTACAACTGTTTTATTAGTCTTCTACTGTCCTACAGCTACAGAGCAGGTAAGAGGAATTTCTTTAATAACAGATATAAAATTTATTGCATGCCAGAAACCCTATAATTGGGATTTTTAGGTCATTTAACTAAAGGTAAGATAATCTGACAGCTATTTGTCAACTGTTTTAAAGTATCCTATCATATATATTGTTAATAAAGCTCATAGCTGCAACCTACTTTATATACACTATGCTTATGAGAAACCAGAAGCAAAGTGTGGACTCTGAAACCAGTAGATAAATTAATGTTAGTTGAGACTAACATGTAAAATATTCCTTTAAAATCAGTAAGTCTATTCTTTAAAAAAGAGTTCTATCCCATTTTTTAAAAAATGGCTAGTAAAGTCTTAGCAAAGTTTAAAATGATCAGAGAGGAAAGTCTGTGGTAGTAAGATGGCACAGCTATAAATCAGTCTTATCAAAAGTATTCTCTTGATTCCAGTAAGAGTTATTGAATATCCCTTTTACCTTCCTGTAAACATATGTGGCTGATAACCTCAGGAGTATCTCTCTTATTCTAAGAAGGCAAAAGAAGTGTAAGAAAGAAACAGTATAATGTATTTCCTGCTCTGGTATCCTGCTATGGCTGCCATTAAAAAAAGGGAAGCATGGTATTGCTTACAAAGACTCTCCCCGGGCCTTCTCAAATATAAGTCTCTCCACTGCTGTTCCCTCTTTTACTTTCTGTACTCACTTCTTAAAACCAAAACTGAAACTAGAGCCCTTCATCTGAATGGGTAAGTTGATGTTTAATTGATTTTAAAATGTTCTTGTCAAAAAGTGAACTGGGTAAATTGATGTTTAATTGATTTTAAAATGTTCTTGTCAAAAAGTGAACTAAGGTAGTTAGGTAGATGAAGGAGAATCAAAAACATTTATTGTTTCTGTATTAATCAGAATGATCAGCCACAGGTAAACCAAGAAGATAGAAGGTGATCCTCAACTAAAGCTGTTAAAAGTGACTGAACCATGTAAATCATAATGGCCACAACGTTCCTTGTCTTGTTTTAAGCTTGAAGTAATTTTTTTTAGTAGTCTTTTCAGATGATTTTTTGAGATAAAATTATCACCATTCAATCCTTTATACCTTTCTGTCTTCATTAATTCATTTGTTACCACATATAGCTCTTAAAGTAGCTATTGAGGGTCACAGTTACCTATAAAACATACTTTGTTTTTTGTCTTTTGCCAGATGTTTATTTTCCCCTCACAATTGAATACCTTTATCTTAATTCCTCTTTTACTATACAGGTACAGTTTATACAGATTGTATGGATATATTTCTGGTTTCCCCTCATTTTCTTAACTGTCTTGCTTTACATCAATCAATAAACTTAAAAATAAACACCAGTACAATTGTTTAAATATGCCCTGGGATTCTTTATCACATTCTTCGAGCTGTTTTACTCGTGGCTTACTTGAGGACCTGACATATGCTTCCAGAGGAATCTGGTCCAGATCTCACACATCTTTAGAGTTACAGAAGAACAGGGAACTGGGTTGGTTCCAGTTGAAGCCTTCTAAGTCCTAAACTAGTTCCAGGATGGGGATCAGGGAATGAGAGCAGGGTGGAGGGTAGCTTGGCCACGAATAGTCATTTATTCAACACCCAGAGTATACCAGGCACCATGTTCCCTATAATACTTTTCCTCATCCTCTCTTCTTAAGTGATTTGGAATTATTAGAGTAACCTTAGAATTAGTTAAATCTTTGGGGAAACTTCCAGAATAGGAACTACGCTAATCACAGAGAACTTTTCAGAATGCTGCTGGGAGGACTCAAGGTGGAATATGACTGTACAGTAATAATTCCCTGATTGATACATTCAGTGTATCAGGCTCTTAACCCAGCTGAGACCAGACTGGCTCCTGAATGAGAAGGCTTTCTTCTTAAAACACCTATGAGAGTTGTGAAATAATGGAGACAAGGAAGAAATATATAAATATTAGTTTAGTGTTCTACAGATTCACCGGAAGAAAGAAAAGTCCAAAGATAAGGCTTTGCTCTCTCTTATATATGTAATAACCATCTTGCTGTTTTCTAGGATTATGTATATACTAATACTTGAAGTTGTCTCTGTTCCAGATTAACACTTTTCCCCATTAAAATCCTAAAACCCCCAAGAAGTTCCTTGTTTTCTAGTCCCCTAAAGCAGTACTGTTCAATAGAAATTTCTGTGATGATGGTAGTGTTCTGTGTCTGTGTTGTCTGATACGGAGGCCATAGATACTTCTGGCTATTGAACACTTGAAATGTACCTAGCAACTGAGGAACTGAATTTTTGGTTTTATTTAATTTTAATGAATTTAAACTAAAATAATCACAGATGGCTGGCTAATGGCCATTATATAGGACAGCTCTAGAGAGTTACTGGATTCCTCTAAGAGTAAGAAGCAGTAGACCCAAAGTCTAGAAAGGTAGAGTTCTTAGTCACATAAGATAAATCACTTAGTCCAGTGTGCTGGCATGTAAACTATGGTTACATAACCACAGTTATTGTTTTCCAGGTTTGTAACTCGAGCCTGGGGGAGGTATGTACGATGATCCTTTTAGCAACCTCAGTGTTTTAAAATATGAGATTCCAAGAAAACGTTTAAGAGAAGATCTTTACCTTTAATAACTGAGATCTAAATAGACCTCTGTCAGAGAGATACCTCTTTGCAGTGCAGAATATACTGAATATTTTTTGCAGCTCTGAGTAGTTTTAATTTGCAGGCCTGAGCATTTAATACAGTTAACTTGATAACCAATATCTGAGAAATATCTTGTGGTTATAAAATTTTTTTCATGGCCTGGTTATGGGAAAATAGTAAAAAGTGATGCAAAACACTGACACATTCTTACGGAGAACAGACCAAATAGAAGCTCTCCTTTATTTATTTATTTATTTATTTATTTTATTTGTTTTTGGCTGCATTGGGTCTCTTGCTGCACACAGGCTTTCTCTAGTTGCAGCGAGTGGGGGCTACTCCTCATTGTGGTGCGCGGGCTTCTTGTTGTGGTGGCTTCTCTTGTTGTGCAGTACAGGCTCTAGGCGCACGGGCTTCAGTAGTTGTGGCAGGCGGGCTCAGTAGTTGTGGCCTGCGGGCTCTAGAGCGCAGACTCAGTAGTTGTGGCGCATGGGCTTATTTGTTGCTCCGCGGCATGTGGGATCTTCCCAGACCAGGGCTCGAATCCGTGTCCCCTGCATTGGCAGGCAGATTCTTTACCACTGCACCACCAGGGAAGTCCCAAAGCTCTCCTTTTTTAATTCATTACATTTAAATTCAGTATTAGTGGTTCAGTTTCTGTCTGGGAAAAGAGAAACCATTCCTTGAAAATGTGACCATAAATATTTGAAAAATAATATAAGCACCCTGTTTAGTAAGTAGATCATTATTTTCCTAGTGTTGTTTCATGGAACATTGAAGAGATGCCTAGAGCCCGTGCTCCGCAACAAGGGAAGCCACCGCAATGAGAAGCCTGCACACCACGACAAAGAGTAGTTCCCACATGCCGCAACTAGGGAAAGCCCGCCCACAGCAACGAAGACCCAACACAGCCAAAAATTAAAAAAATAAAAATAAATAAAATAAATAAATTTATAAAAAATAATAAATAAGTTACATGCTCAAATAAGTTTGGGAAATGGCAGCATGTTGTATCCCCCTTGAATATGCACAATATGCATTAGTGAATAGTCACAATATGCATTAGCAATCTTAAGGGCTGGAAGAAGTCCAGCAATTAAGAAATCTGTTTAACATTGTTTAATCCAATGTTTCCCAAGTGAGTTTAGCATGAAAGTTTTATTTTCATGTAATACCTATAAGCGTCTTGAAAGATACAATTTGGGAAAAACTGTACTGGGTTATTCATTAATTGATTCTTAGAATCTAAATGTTAGGAGAGATCTTATAGAAGTTACCTAGCCTAATCTCTCATGGGATTTCTGTATTATCTCTGTGAAGTAGTTATCCAGCATCTGTTTGAGAACCCCTACAAAGCAAGGAATTTTAATTCTCTTATAATTCTGATTGCTTACGGAAGTTTTTCATTATGTAGCACCTGGATCTTCTCTCCCATAGCCTCCAACTTCTCTGAAAAATGAAGATAAAATATCTGCAAGTAAAAATGTATTAGCCAGATATAGTAATTAATATGTCTTATTACTCTTGCTTTTCTTATTTTATTTCACAGGCACCTCTGTGGGCGTATATTGCTTGTGCATGTGGCCTTTTCATTTACCAGTCTTTGGATGCTATAGATGGGAAACAGGCAAGAAGAACCAATAGCAGTTCTCCTTTGGGGGAACTTTTTGATCATGGGTGTGATTCACTATCAACAGGTATTGTTGATTTTTTAATATTAATGATTAACAGAGTTAAAAGGAATATGATAAACAGTGATAATAAGATAAATAAGAGGTTCCTGGTGTTATAATAGTTATCAGAGTAAGTGGTTTTTTGTATTACAAGTTTTAGTATTTTCAAAAATATAAATCTGGTTAATATTTGTTCATTATTTGGTGGTATTGGGAAATTTAGAAATTAATTTCTACTTAAGTTATTTTTAACCCTAAATATTATTGTTTTGACACCTGTTGTTTTGAAATTCTAAGGGCATAATTGTTATCATGGAAAAATCTCATAAATTATAGATGAGAGTTCAATAATGCGAGACTAGGAATTTGTAGTCTTTATATTTAAATGGATGTTATGTAGACATTTAAAATTACGTTGTAGACTTGGAGTATAACTGTGATAATGGGCTTGGATGAAAAGACTAGAAAAAAATACACTAAGGTGCTAGCAATAGATAAGTTACTATAATTAGATTATATGTGTTATATCTTTATTTGTACTATTAAAAAATAATATTTCAGTAGTTTTTAGAGGGAAAAAAGAAATTTAGAAATTAAGTGACAGTTTCTAACTAGTCTTCCTTTGAAGAAATCCCCTCACCCTGACTTCCCACCCACCCCCCGACACACACACACTTATTTTTTATTTAGCAGCTCAATTGGTTTCTTGTCATTTGGCATAGCATTTAAAATATTTTAAAAGAAGCAAACAAAAACCCTTGATGGTTTTACCTTGTGAACTCAGATTCACATACGTAGGTGTATGTTAAAATCATTGTTTCAGTGTATCCTGACAGCAGCTTGCTTAGTATAGGGGAAGGAACAGCTAAGCTCTTATAAAGGCTAGTTGGGCATCTTGAAAGGCTATTATAATTTAATTAGTTGGCAGCAGAATGATAGGTGTCCTGTTTTTTAAGTGATAGTCATTTTTGCATTAGTAGTTTGAGTTCCAGACTTTTATAGGAAGTCTTTTTTTTTGTAATGTGTATTACCCATAATGAAATATGCTAAATAAGAAAAGACAACTATTTATCTAAAGCTAATAGGTCCCTTTGTGAATTATCTAGGCCTTTTGTTTTTCTTTCATTTTGACCTTCTGCCTTGTAATTTTTCACTGCTAACTGGTACTATAGAGTTGGGGGAATACAGACATACCTCAGAGATATTGTGGGTTCGGTTCCAGACCACTGCAATAAATATTGCAATAAAGCGAGACACACAAATTTTTTTGGTTTCCCAGTGTATATAAATGATATTTTTACACTACACTTTAGCCTATTAACTGTGCAGTAGCATTATGTCTGAAAAAACAATGTACATACCTTAATTAAAAAATATTGCTAAAAAAATGCTATCATCTGAGCCTTCAGCAAGTTGTAATCTTTCTGCAGTAGTAACATCAAAGATCACTGATCAGAAATCATCATGACAAATATAATAATAATGAAAAAAGTTTGAAATATTTTAAGAATTACCGAAATGTGACACAGAGATAACTAAGTGAACAAATGCTGTTGGAAAAAAAAGGCACTGATAGACATGCTCGATGCAGGGTTGCCATAAACCTTTAACTGGTAAAAAAAAAAAAAAAAAAAAAAAAGACAGTATCTGGAAGCATAGTATCTGCAAAGTGTAATAAAATGAGATATGCCTGGACTCCAAAAAATGCTAAAGTATTTTAGTTGCTTTCAAGAAGTTTGGTTCCACTAAGTGGTGTAGTGAAAGAAGAGATCGAAATTACAGGGTAAATAATAATGTAAAAGATTATATCCTACTTTCCTGTTTGCATAGATAACTGAGAGAAGATTGTACGTTCACAGCATGTTTTCTTTTTGCCTCGTGTAAAATCATTTCCAGCTCAGTTAATGTTTGTTATTCAGATTTTTCAGTTTTCATTGTGATCTTTCTTTTTCAGTTTTCGTGGTTCTTGGAACTTGTATTGCAGTGCAACTGGGGACAAACCCTGACTGGATGTTTTTTTGTTGTTTTGCTGGGACATTCATGTTCTATTGTGCACATTGGCAAACATATGTTTCTGGAACATTGCGATTTGGAATGTAAGTAACACTTAATGGTGATTTTGTTTTCTCTTTCAAATATGTAGAATGTTGCTTATAGGTATTTGAGTATTAGGACTTGATTAAATCACTAGTTCAGTAAATAAAAGACGTTTAAAGCTCTCATTATTTTAGCTACTATGTAACGGTCTCAATCATGTGTCCTTCTGTCACACTTTTTAAAAGAAGGAAATATTAGAACCTCCCAACCAATATTTTTAAAGTAACATGAAAAACAGTAGGCCCTTCACTCATATCCACTGTATTTCCCTCAGACAAATTCATTTTTCTTTTTCCCCACTGTTATTCACCTTAACACTATGTTTTACTTTGACACATGAAAATGTATTTTCAGGAAAGAAAAGATAGTTTATGAAAGCAAAGAGCAACTCTTATCTCTAAATATCATAGCTTAATTAGATTTTATTCTTTTCACATCGTTTTATTTATGAATCTATAAATATCTAAGCTCTTAATAATTTAGTGGATATGAGCACACCATGTAGATTACTACTGCCAACAAAATGCCTAACAATTTAAAAAATGAAATAGAAACTTTCTTCAAACTCCGAAGTGAATAGTTCCTACCTGGTGATTAGTACTTTTCCGTAAATATTAATGAGTAAACCAGTCTTGGAACAATGTTAAGGATGGAATTCACCAACTGGTGTTTAATTAAGTATCACAGATCCTATTTACACTACTCAAGTTAGTCTTTTATTTTTTTCACGGTGTAGGATTAAAAGATAACTTGAGAAAAGACTCTGAAAACTTCATGGAATATCAAAATAAAAATCTTGATGTCAAATTATAGGAGAATATCTTAACCTAATTTCTCATTAAGGCAAATGATTAATGAATTTTAAAATTTTAGATCACTGATAATCAACTTAGTTTTCTAGGCCTTGAAAAAGCCAGAATGCATAGAAATTTTTAGCTGTTCCCTACAAGTTCACTTCAGGTGATTTTTGCTAACCTTATTTAAATAGAATTTTAAGATGTTCTTATGACAGTAAATGAATAATTATTAATACTTTGGATGTTAACTAAAAGACATGTCTTGGAAGAATTTAAAAATAAAAGGATTTAGAGAACATGTTTAAGGCACGTCTCAAGTGACAGTAGTGGACATGAGTGTCCAGTTGAAAACTGTATGTCTGTGCATTCATCAGCAGTTTATAAAATGATCTATGCTCAGAAAATATTGAAGATATCTGATATTAGAAAAGAGCAGTAATCGAAAATATTATATGCAGATGTTTTCCCTCAATATTTGCATAGCCTTTACGTTATCTCAGTAATGTTTTCATAGTTTTTTTTCTGCTTTAGGTAAAAACCACAAATTATGATAGACTTCTAGGATCACTTGGTTTGTCCTAATTCAGTTTTAATTGTTTGTGATGTTACTGTTTTCAAAAATAGCAGAATTTGTAGTATCTGTTTTTCACATAGTTTATGTTTCATTGGTTATGATCTCACAGTTAACTTTCAAACCCTTATTTTGAAAGCTTATCTAGCCCTAATTTATTTTCTTTCCCTTTCAAGTAAAGCAGCACCAGCTACATGGTGTAGGAACTGAAGGAAGGAAAGAAAATGAACCGTGGAAGCAAGGGAAGAGTTAAATAGACAGTGTTTTTAGCAGTGATTTGCTATCACAACTTTCTTTTTGCCGGTCTTAAAATTTCCCTTGCAGTGTTTTCCTTTGATGAAATATATACTTGAAGAACTGAAAGCAGTTCTATATTGTTAAATCATAAGATGCTTATAGGGGTGTGGCAGGAGATAAGGCTGGAGAAGATCCAGAAAATTGAGGGCCTTCTATGTCCTGCCAAGAACTGAGGGCTTTTTATCCTGAATCTATTGAGAACCTTTGCAGGACCTAAAGCAGGGAAATGACAAAAGTACCTTTTGGAAATATCAGTCTGGCAACAATTTGGAGGGTGAATTGGAGTGGGCTGTGACAGAAGTAAGAAGATCCCTTAGGAGGCATCAGCATAATTAAATGTAAGGAACAATGAAATCTGAACTAGAACAATGACAGTTCTATCGAAGAGAAAGGGATAGGTTGGAGAGAGACTTAAGAGGTAGAAACTGTCTGTAGTCTGTATTTGGTTATGGAGAATGAATGAGAGAGCAGAGACTGGAATGACTCCCAGTTCCTCTCCTTGGGTGGTTGGATGGAAGGTGGAGAAATGCCCTGCAGGGAGAGGAACCTATTCAAAGGAATAGTTTTATCTAGAACACGTATGTGAGGGATTTTAGACATCCAAATAGAATGAGAATAGCAGAAAACATAGAGAGCAAGCCTAGAAAGAAGCCCATGAAAATTATTGAACAGCCAGAGTAGGAGGAGGCATACCAGAATGAAAAGTCAGTAGAGGGATGAATTTCAAAAGAGAACAATGCTAAGTGCTGCCAAGACTCAAAATGAGGCCAGACTGTAGGGAACAGAAGTGAACAAAATAAATAAGCACACAGTTAATACAGGTTACTTATAAAATGTGTAGCTGGGATGGGAAGGAGCAAGGTAACAGAGGAGCAAACATGGGCTCAAAGGAAGACGGGGTTTGTTTTTTTAATGGGAAAATTTTGAACATACAGAAGAAACTGAGAAAAGAGATTGAAGACACCTGAAGAAAGCGGGGGGTGATTTATCGAACTTAGACTGCTAAAAATGCAGGACCCAAAGGAGTAGAGTATGAGGCAGTTTGGACTAGATTAGGAGCACACTCTCCCCCTGAGACTGTAGTGCTTCCTTATAATGGTATGAAAAAATATCTAGAAATACCGAGACCATTTGGACTTAATTTCTCAGTTTAAATTAAATACGTGTATTGTAAAGGATTTTTAAAAAATCGACTTTATTTATTTATTTATTTGTTTAAATTGGTCGCAGCTTGTGGAATCTTAGTTCCCCGACAAGGGACCGAACATGCGCCCTTGGCAGTGAAAGCATGGAGTCTTAACCACTGGACCTCCAAGGAATTCCCTAAGGGATTGGTTTTGATTTGGGAAAACTGTATACAATTTTCTGAAATCTTGCATACACATTAAAGCAACACCGAATTTAGTTATTTTTAAAATTAAAAGCAAGCTACAACCTTCATAGAAATATACTGCAAGTGCTTTACATTTAAGGAAATATTTATCAGAATACCAATGTAATGGAAGCATATAGAATAATATAGATATTTCTAAAGTAGTTTTAAAAATACCATTTTAGATTTCACTTTTTTATTTTTTTATTTATTTTTTTTTTTTGCGGTACGCGGGTCTCTCACTGTTGTGGCCTCTCCCGCTGCAGAGCACAGGCTCCGGACGCGCAGGCTCAGTGGCCATGGCTCAGGTCCAGCCGCTCTGCGGCATGTGGGATCTTCCCGGACTGGGGCATGAACCCGTGTCCCCTGCATCGGCAGGCGGACTCTCAACCACTGTGCCACCAGGAAGCCCCAGATTTCACATATTTTTTTTTTTAAAAGCAGATATAATAGGCAGATGTATAGTAGCTTAAATATTGAAGTAAAGTTTATATGTGTGGAAGAGAAAGTCCAAATTTTATTTATTTAATTAGGAAAGGTCAATTCTCAAATATAATTTGAGAAAAGAAATTTTTAAAAATCACTTGCGTTTTCTTCCTCCTTAGGGGAAAGCAGCCTTAGGCATCTTGGGAATTTTATTTTAAAACATTTTTATTTTAATTGTTTTATTTTGATATTTATACACGAGTGACAAAAAAATCATGAGGTTTCTTTAATATATATATAATAAATCCAGGTTGTTATATGTTTAATAACCTTATAAAATAGTATATTTACCAAAGAAGAAATTTTGTTTGTTTTTCTTAGTCTCCTAGTGTCCCTATTTTTAGTTTTTAAGTGTGCTTGCACAAAAATTGGCATAATAATTTATCCATAACTAAATAATTTTCATTCACAGTCAGGTATTGTGAAAAAACCAATGTGATTTGGATACTTCTTCCCTGAAAGTATGAGCTAGCTATATCTTTGTTCTGATTACTAAAATCTGATTTGCTAAAAGCTGCCTTGCACAGAGAATATCAGTACCTGTCACAGCTAGACAGACCTCTGTCCTGACAGTGCTTCTGGACTGAGTAAGTAGAGAGCTGATGGAGATAGTACTGCTCATGGGGACCTTCCAGACCCAGCTTAGACCTTTAGGATTTTTACTAGCCTGGATATGAAAAACTGAGGGAGGGATATGTGCTTAGAGGCTAGAACTGCATAGAAGGATTGGGTTAGTGGAAGAAGAGAAGAATTACGAGTTGAAGCTCATTTGTAAACGTTTGTAAAATATTCTTTTAATGTTTATGGATTATATTAAATGGAAGAGTTCACATTTCTTAAGATCTAAACCCTCTGTATCCAGATACTTTTAAATATATAACTTGTAGATGTATGTATAGAATCATTTTTATAAATTAAATCTTTAGAAACCCTAAACAATCTATAATAAGACTACATTTCTGTAAGACATAGGTCTTAAAAAATCTTACACACTGTGAAAGGTAAAACTCTTAAGTTATCGTTTCAGAAAAAAAATACTCTTGTTATCTTTTTGGGAGAGAATAAAAGAAAGGAATTATAATAGATTGAACTCAGGCCAGTGTGTCTTGCCTCACGTGTTATCTCCAAATTATCTGTATATCCGTTTGGGCAAGGCCCATGACTTTTGTGGGCCTCATTTCCCAATTTGTAATGTAAGAGTTTTGGATTACATGATATCTAAGATTCCTTCTGAGAGTCTGTTACTTTTATAGATATTATTTCTAGTGTGCTTATTATTTATAGTTATAGCAGGCAGAGTATCTTCACTTTATGACATTTTTCAATTCATGCATCTAGGGTTTCACATTTACATTAGCTAAAAAGCTTGCCACCAACATTTATTCCTCTCTAAGTAAATAACTTCTGGCTTTTTCTTTTCTGTAGTTAATTGAAAAAAGTTAATAGGCTGTGTATTTACTAGTAGTGTGACAAATCCAGTTTATCTTCATATCGAAGTAACCTCTAAAGAATAAGTATTCAAAGACCTCCTACCTCCAAGTAATTAAAAACTGTTGTCTGTTATATTGGGTTGGCCAAAAAGTTTGTTCGAGTTTTTCCATAAGATGTTATAGAAGACCCCGAATGAACTTTTTGGCCAACCCAATACGTAATCCACTTTCTGTGGATTAAGAATTAGGAAATTTCCTATATATAAAATAGATAAACAATAAGGTCCTACTGTATAGCACAGGAAACTATATTCAATATCCTGTAATAAACCATAATGGAAAAGAATATGAAAAAGAATATATGTTATATAACTTATCTATTTATAAAGTATGTTATATAACATATACGTACTATATATACATATTACGTTATTTTATATATACATATTATATTTTATTAACTGAATCACTTTGCTACACACCAGAAACTAACACAACATTGTAAATCAACTATACTTCAATAAAAAATAAAAGAATTAGGAAGCTTCCTACTAAATTCCTGTATAGGATCTGCCTATCTTTAAATGTTTAAGATTTATCGCATGAATTATTAAATACCAGAGATTTTCCTTTTAGTTTCTAGTTTACCTGTTTTGTTTTGTTTTTTCCTCAGCAATGATTCATTCATTTGGACTCTGCCCATTTAAATTTTATCAAATTATTATAGATAATATCCTAAAACAACTACAGCATTTGTATTAATGTAAAACCTAGATTGTAGTTTGAACTCTCAGATCATCAGGTAAAATCATGGACCTCTTTCTATCTCATTAGCATTCCTCAGTTCTTAATTTTGATTATGTAGTTTTTATTTGAAGCCTGTTCTATACTGATACTCTATTTCTGTCACCATTGAATTGGATGTTTTAACTATTTTTACGACTAATAAACTAATCCAATATAGAAGAGAGTTATAATGCTGATGGGGAATTAAGGGAAGAGAAAAGAAAAATGATAAGATTCTTAGACTAGAAACAGGAAACAGGATAAGGAAATGGCCAATTTGATTTTTGCTTTGGCCATATCAAAAGAAGTCATACTTTCACTTTCCCTCTTGCCCCTTCCACATCCATGTGGTAATTTTACTGAAATAGCAGAGGTAGGAGCAGGATGAGGTGTGGAGAAGTGAAGGGTATAAGATGATTAGCGGTTTTTCAAGCACATAGATAGATGACTGTCCACTGGGGCTTCTGGGAAGCATTTCTATCCACAGGGAAGTCTGGATAGGTTCTGGCACTGAGGGGACCTATGTCACAGCCAGTGTGATTATTTGGCAAGTAGTATTCACCATTCCTAGGTAATTAAGAATTGACTGCATTTTTAGTTCCAGTGTTTCCAGCTGCCTATTTATGTCATTTATTCAGTGTATTACAGTTTTAAATTTTAAACTTTTATACTGTTTTGATTTGGGTAAGAAGTATACCTGTATGCATAAGGATAGTAATTGTACTGTATAAATTGTTTCATTGAATCTTTAGATGTCTTTATAAGGAGAATGCTACATTTTAAATCTATTTTTGCTACCTTGTTTTAGTAGGGCTCTTTAGCAAAAGCTCTGAGTAAAGTTATTTTGAAATGTTTGTTTCCTTATGCATAGATTCGATGTTACAGAGTCCCAGATCATAATTATAATATGCCAGCTTCTCACAGGAACCCTGGGTCCTTGGTTCTGGAACTTCACGGTAACTGCTAGAATATTCATGCTGTCCAGTGAACAATGGCGTGAACTCAATAAAGACAGCACCTTTGTCATGCACAGAGTAATTTAAAAACAAAAATTCAAAAGTGTTCTTGTGGTATTTCACAGACAAACAGGTTATTAGAAAACAAATAATTTTAAGATATAGGGCAATAAAAATCCACCCTATTAAACAAAATTTTTTGAAATATAATATTTCTGGTGATTTGATGCTAAAAACAATTCTCTCTCCCATTTACCTACTGTACCTTGTAACATTTTTGCTCTATGAAATATTTTTGAAACAAATACCTTTCCACCATTAAACAGAACTTTTTGGTATTTACATTTTTAACAAAATAAAGCAAGCAGAGTTTTCCTTAGATAGGTAAGTTGAGAGGACTCTTTATAGTAATGTAGGAAAAATTCTGTTTATTCTCTTAATATTCTTTAAGAAACCTGGTACTAGTTTTTCTGCTTCTATTAAATGATCTTGGTTTTAAAAAAATAAGAAATTTAATGTTAGAAGCTATTCTCACTTCTATTTGTTTTGTTTACTGTTTTCCTCTCTTAGTTGTGCTTTAAAAGCTAAGTATTCTTAGCTTTTCATGTTACTGTAGTTATTCTTTGAATACCCTCCTTTTTCTGTTTTGTTTTGGTAAATACCTATTTCCTTAATTAATGCTAAGAGTAAGTAATAATATCTTTTTTTCTTTCATATTAGAATTGTAATTTTGGCCTTATGACTTTTGAAAGTTTAAACAGATTTATTAAGAAATGGAATTTTCCAGAATCCTTCACACTTTAGTATGAAAAGGTTTATTTACAAGAAAAATAGATTTTTAAAAAATTTTGCAGTTTAGGGAGTATTGGGGAACTGTTCATACTACAGATCATTCTATCAGTACAAGGCAGCATTAGGTTTTGTGCATTGAGTCCCCATACCCAAACATGCTTCAATAATATGATAGAAATAGTGAGAGTCTGATAGCAGTTCTTTCTGAAAGGTATCTTGTAGCATTATAAATCCAGTTATTCAATGGTAGTAATGATGGCTTTGGTGACAAATCCGTAGTGAGGGATATCCTATATCATGTTTTCAAATAAACTTGGAATATGGAGTATACTAAAAAGTACTATAGGCATGTTTTAGGAACAAAACTAAAGCCATTTTCAATTGAAATTACAGTGTATTGGCATAATTATTTGTGGGATTCCCACCTAGAGTAGAATAATATGCATAGCTCAGGATGTGTCATTCTTTAGCACTCCTTTACGCTTAACCTGTTTCTGGTACTTTCTCCAAAGACCTGAAGCTTTATGCTCACTGCAGTTGTCTAGATTTATAATTTTTGATAGCTCATTTATTAATATTAATTAAACTTACAAAAGGTTTTTTTCCACCAATGTTCTTAAATTAATAGTCAGGATTCTGACTATTATTTACCTTCACCTTGTCTGTCTATGACAACAAAGGACCCTCTGTTTATAGAACCCTTCCTATTAAAATGTTTCTAGAACTAAAGCATTTTAACATCATGAAAAATGTTTTGGAAATACATTTTTTCTTCAGATAATACTGTCTTCACTTTTATCAGTTGCTAACTTACAGAGATTTTCCTTTGCTTTTAATGTGTGTTGCTTTAACTGATTTGGTCATGGAAATGAAATTGTCAGATGTACTTTCTTTTTTCTTTACAAAGTCAGAGGAAAATATAAGCTTCAGAAAGAGTTGTTCTTTTTAATTTGTCTCCAAATTAATTTATTAGCATCTAAACTTCCTGTGTTAGCTATTGCCTGTGGTATTCTGCCATTTTAGGGAAAACTGTGTTAGAATGCAAGAACCTTCATCCTGAAACATACAGACATCTTAGTGGTAACAAGTTAAAAACGTATGACAAATGTTTGTCCCAGTTGATTAGCAGACTAAAAATTAGAAGAGTTTTAGCACTGTGTAGGAACAACACTAATTCCTTTCAAGGCTCTGCCACTTATCATTTCTGTAACCTTTGAAAAGTCACTTACCCTATCTGACCAGATTTCCTCATCTATAAAATGGTGGTAATATTTCCTACCTCCTAGGATAGTTGTAAAGATTAAAAGAGTAAAACATGTTATGTACTGACTACAGTGCTTGTCATAGTGTTTATTATCATTATTATTATATTTTAAGACCTGTGTTAGTAATTCACAATAATTTCCAGATTTCTTTCAAAATTGATTGTGCTATTTTGAGAGGAAGAATATGTCCATGATCCCTTTATTTAACTCTGAGATTATTACTAAATGAGGTGAAAGGACTGTCTTCTAATTTTTCTGTTGCCAAAGGTGATAAGGATAGGCTGCCCCCTTAAATTTGAGACCTAAACTTTAGTTCCTCTTAGAGGACTTGTTCTATTCTAGCTTTTGCCTATTTTTCTCTTATTCAAAGTCACTGGGTGGGTTGTTGTTTTATTTTAGTCTTCTCAGATAGTCTAAAGATCTGTATAGTCACTCATGTGGTAGATAATACTGTTTTAAATAATTCAGCTTATCTCAAAAATAGGTGCTTAGACTTTCTCTATATATAACACTTGACTTTAAAATACTCATAGTTGTCACTCAGCTGTATAGTTAATGTTATGGACATTAAGCTTGTCATGCCCAGTTTGCCCCTTATGAAGGGTAGGAAGTAAAATATTGGAAGGCAGTATGTTGAATTTCTAGGTCAATCTTCATTCCGGTCTACTAGTATTTCACCCACCCTGGTAAAATATATAATGAGTGCCATATTCTGCTTATGTATAAGTTCCCTAGAACATCAGATCCATTTACAAATAATTGCAAATCCGTAGTTAACAGCAATCTAATCCTTGACTAGGACTCCAGCCCCCTTCAATGACTTCCTAAGCAAAATGCTTCTTTTAAAATAGTAGCTAACAAGTCAAATTGTACAAATCAGAATTTCTGTGACACTGCGAATCTAGCCCTAGTGCGTATTCTCTGTTAAAACCAAGCTGGTAGCCAAGCCAGTTACAACGAAATTATATTTATTATGTATAGTTTAATTTAAAACATTATGTTTCCAAATTAACTGCAAGTATATCTTTGAAATGCATATGCCATATGTAGATGAAAACTAGATTAAATTGTCTTATTTCTGATATTAAAAATGCTAGGAAATGACGATTAACATGCTTATCAACGCTCACAGAATGTCAGTTAAATCCCTTCACATTCCTCAGTTAATGCTGAGTCTTGTTGGAATTCAAACCAAATGCATTTGTTAGGAATCTCTCTGAACACTAAGAAATAAAAATGAGACATTCAAAATAGAAAATTTCTTTATAGTTAGCTAACTTAGATGGTTTGGAGTTGTTGCACCCCTTAATCACTTTTAAAAGCTGTACTTCTCATGTACTAGCTGTCCTGATCAGGGAACTTTTTAAGCTGTCTTTCTCTGGTGATGAAGCCTCCCTAGGATCCTCACTCCAGCTAGAAAGCTTCTATTTCTTGTTAGTTAAACAAGTTGAAGTTAAAATTACTCATATTTATTTAGGACACCTTGATATCTTTACCTCTTATTTAGTTGACCATTAGGATGTTGTAAAGAGTGATGGGCCCAAGGGATTTGTTATGAGTGTTGAAGGTTATTTTCACTGTGGACTGCCACACTTACAGCTCCCCTGTCAGAAAAATGGGAGAGCTCAATCTCCACAACTGGTTTGCTTTTCTCCATCTTTCTTCTGTGACAACCATTAGAATGGGTTGTTTGTTGCTGGCTTGTAGTAGTAATTTAAGTGTGTTCTGACCAGAGTACTCATGGATTATCCACAGCAGTTGGGGAAGTTCTTTTTGTCCTTTGACAAAACCTATACTAAAATAAAGTAGAAATAAGAAATTATTTAAGCAATACCAGTCAAGATATTTAAATACTTTCATGGTTATAGAAAATTATGTTTATTATCATCTAATTTCCCCCCTCTGAAACTTTTAGGCTGTGAAAATCTAATGCTATAGTTAAGAGATTTGTTTTCCCATGTCTTTTTTAAAAAGTCACTCTGGTGTTTTAGGTGGTTTTCTACCACATAGCCCTTGTCCCTTGAAGGGCTTATTTTTGGTGTAGTTGTGGAGGTTGATTATTTTGTTTGTTTTTGTTTTAGAGAAATAGTTCCAACACTTGGAAATATTATCACCCATGTTATTATTTTGAAAATAACAAGTGACTACAGAAATGCCAAATTCCTGCCTTATATAATATTCTCTAGATAATTGTCTTTCCTGCATAGCCAAAAAAGCGTAAAATGAGCCCCCTCCTAATATGTGTTACAGTAAATTCAACCCATATTGAGAGACTTCTTAGTGGAAGGGTGGAAAAATGGACTGTCAGGTAACCACTTCTCTTCTAAACAGAATCATTGACTCTTGTTCACTGTTAATCATTTCTGCCACCTGTCCCACTTAGCTTGCTTAGTTTCTCTCTTTCGGGATGGCCTCGCACTGAACGTTTTTTCATTGACAGTCAAGATTAGAGCCACACATCCAGAAGTGGTGATAGGCAATTCTCATGATTCAGACCAGGAGGGCTTTATCCTGGAGTACAGAGTATTCTGCTAAATCAGATAATCACACAGGAAAAAATGTTCTTAACTAACTACCAACTGGTAAGTAAGTTTTCCCTGACTCTCCCTCCTAACATTAAGGCATTGTTCATCTAAATTCAGTGATGATATCTGAACGGTTTACAGAATTCTGTCTTCCAAAATTTCCAAACAGGCTAATCCATAAAAATTTCCCAGGAATCCCAATTTGGGCTTTGTAAAGATCTTTCATGTTTCCTAATCTCTTTTACTTACATTCATCCAAGGTACAAAGATTAATTGCATGAGGTTCCCTCCATTTTTATTTTGTAATTCTATACTTCTGGCCCTTCCCCTCCCAAAAGGCTACTTCACATATCCAGCAAAATGTTGTAAGATGTCTACCCTCCTCCACCCAAGACAGAGTCGATCATCTTTGACACCTGCTTAGTCTCCTGAGTCTGCTACTGAGTGTAATTCCCCTTATTGGCAACATCACTCACCAGGTCAGCTCTACAGATTCTTTTGAGCCTAATTCAGTCCATTTTTTTTCCAATAAATGTGTATATCAAGATAACTACATCACTATATGTTTGCAGCTTAATATGCTTCTATTTAAAAAACATTCTTGAGCAACCAAAGGTAATTTTTTTTAGTTGTGAGAGATTGGTCTCAATCTGGTTATTTATTATCAGCATAAAACTTAAATGTCTTAAGCTCACATGATAGATTGTCTGCTTGAAGTATCAATTTTAGAAATGGGGGCTCTATTCTGCTCTGGGATTTGAACCCCCTTGCTGTTGTTGCTATCAGTTTTCTTAGACTGACTTTTTTTTTAAGTTTACCTTCTTAATAGATAAATTATTTACTTTGTTTAAAAACTAACATTATAAAAAAGGTGTGCAGTGAATAGTCTTCTCATCCTCATCTCCAGCTGTCCAGTTCCCACAGGTACCCGCTGTTCTTAGTTTGTAATGTATCTTTCCAGAAATTTGTTATGTAATTATTGGCAAAAATTAAAATGTAATATTATTTTTCTTCTTCTTTTATGCAAAAAGTTCATATACACATTCTGCAGCATTTTTCTTCACCCAATATAACTTTGATCTTTTTCCATGTCACCACTAGAGAGCTACCCCACTCTTTTTTTTAAAAGCTACCCAATAGTTCACTGTATGGAAGTACCATAATTTCTATAACTACTCCCTCATTGAGAGATATTTTTAAAGTTTTGCAACTATTAATAATGCTGTAATAAATAACCTTGTACAGACATTTTGTGCAAGCATATCTGTAGGATAAATCAGTAAAATTAAAAGGCATTTGGATCCAGTAATCTGAGAATGACAATCTCAAGATTATAAAAAGTGCTAGTTTACAGAGGGAAAGGAACACCAGTTTTTGCTTTGCTCCTCAGTCTTCAGAATATGCCCATATTCTTTTTACAGGCTTTCAGGCTTCTAATTTCTACTGCCCTGTTTTTGTACCAGGTTTGTCTCTTCTTGACTGTAAGATCATTTTCAGCAACCTCAAAGCTAATTCTTGGCTGCTTTCAGTATCTTCTTTCTAGACGTCTTAGAGTAGTTGACCTAATAAGTATAAGAATTTGATTGAGAATTGGGTGAATTTTTTTTTTCACACCCATATCATGGAAGGCATTAAATGAATATATCTAAAGGGCAGTAAGTTTTGCCAAGGTATCAGAGATTTATGTTACTTCAGTAAAAGCTCACCATTTCTTCCATTTGATACTACAAAGCACTTATTTCAAGATCTCATATTATATCGCAGTACAATGCAATCCTCTGCTTGACATTCAAAATTTAATACACGCACACTTTTTTTCTTTTCTTTTCTTTTTTTTTTTTTTGGTGAGAAAGGTTAAGCTGTAGTTTCAGCCCAACTTCAATGAGTCAGAAATTATCTTTAGAAAGGAGGGGTTTTTATTGCTCTGTGAAATTCATCAAATGAAATTAAAACACTCTGGATTTTATTTGATTTTGCTCATAACAAATTTTTGACACCTCCTTCTCCCCCTTCCTCAATATTTGAGATTTTTTTCTATTGTGCATGATAGAGGAATGCTGCTAAGCTTGCAAGTTATTAACTTGAAATTGTTTTGAGTAATTCTGCTTTTTTGGATTTTTTGTACCTAATCAGAATTGATGTGACTGAAGTGCAAATCTTCATAATAATCATGCATTTGCTGGCAGTGATTGGAGGACCACCTTTTTGGCAATCTATGGTAACTCTGCACATTGTGTATCCCATGTAATGCATGTTGTCTTTTGCTTGTGTTTTTCTAATATAGTATAATCCAGTTAAAGGATGATATGTAAAATTATTTTATTCTTTCTGAAAACAAAAAGTCACAGCAATGATAGGACACAAACTTCTCTTTAGGGCATAGTGAATTTTACTACTTGGAGTTATGTTGTACAGTAGGTCCATTTCAGGGTTATTTTTGAAGGCTATCAGAATTATTATTTGTCGTCCTATTTTACAGCTGAGGAAACAGCAGGTAGTGTATCAAGTTAACCAATGACAAGATTAAACCAAATCTTTTATTCTCTTTCTGAGCTACATGAGTCTACTAATTTCTCCATTATATGCTTAAAGCTGAATAACAAATTTTGGTAGTAAATTAACTCTGGCCCCAGAACAGAATAAGTGCTTATTGAAATCAGTGCCTTAGGATTGTTTTCACAAACCAGGACCTTGATTTTCAACTTGACTTGAAATATAGTCACCCCTACAAACAAAAGTTCTTTTCCACAAACTTCTGAAAGAGCAAATATAATATATATAATACAGGGGCCAAGAACACAGTCTCAGGAACCAGACTGCCTGAGTTTGATCCTGGCTCCACTGCCTACTGTATGAACTTGATCTGTTATTCAACTCTTGTGGCTTAGTTTTCTTCTCTGTAAAATGAAGACAATAATAGTACCTGTCTTATAAGGTTATTTTGTGTATTAAATGAATATGTGTAAAGCACTCAGACCAGTGCCTATCAGATAATGAGCCCTCAATAGAAGTTGCTGCTCTTACAGTGGGCATGTTTGCTACTCCTAAACAAACACAGTTCATAAAAATCAGGTTAGTTTTAAAGTATAAGGGAAATTTACTGAGCAAGATTTTTCCCTTACCTAACTCACTTTATGATGGTAAATTAGATACTTAAGGAAGTGTAATTAACATGCTTCCCTAAGTATCTATTACCAGAAATTGTTTAATGCCTTTTGTTGGGAGTATAGAGTTGTGAGGAGGGAGAAGATGAAGGAATAAAGAAAATCCATAGTCAACCAGGAAAATTCTGAAACTGTTCATTCATGTACATAATATCATTCAAAATCACATCTTTTTTTACACATTAGTCTCAAAAGTCAATACTGTCTCTAGTGACATCTGAGGTCTATAGATACATACACACTGTATACATATAGATTTATATCTATAGATCTTGGATTTCACTAGAATGTTATTACTTCTGCTCTTGTGTAGGTTAAATAGTTAACAGTTATAAATAGCTATAAAACTGTTAAATAGTTAACACTTTTAAACAATTTGGCTGTAGAAGAAGGAAAGAAAAGATTTTCTTTTCCTGAAACTAGGTAATAAAGCCTAAAGCCTACCTCCCACTTAATTTTTTTAAAATTTCTTCACTATATTGATTATTATTTTCATAGGCTTTGTGTTTTATACCAAGATCTCTCCCCCTCCAAAATTATTTTGCATATCTTACACACATATAAATTACCTTTAATGTTTCAGCATATTAGTAACAAAAAAAATGGGATTTCTGGCTTAATCATCCAAAATCAAGTCAGCATCAGGTATATATCCCTAATTATCTGTATCAGTATGGAGGTACAGAAAGCATTGTTTTCAGTGCAGTTATGTATTCACGCAGGCTATATGCACATCCATAATTTTTAGGTGGTGCCTGATAGTAAATTTGCTTCAGGTAAACTTGTCACCTTTCTTTACTAGAATTTATATGCACAATCTATACATGTACATAACAGATGGAATTTTTATTTCTTTTAAAAGGATCAAATATTTTGTCCTATCTTTATTGGCAATTAAGATAATATAATCATTCTTTTTTACTATATGTTTTAAAAAATTTGTCTGAGGAACTCTCAG
>NW_006774564.1:667471-695904 GCF_000442215.2 Lipotes vexillifer | reverse complement strand
GAAAGAGATTCATGGGCCACTGTCTTATTATTAGCATCATTGGTTCTACTGTTACCATCATTAAAATAAAAGGAAAAGACTGGACTTCTCTGGTGATATTTGGAGGCTTAGAGAAATACTCTGGGTTCTTTGAGCAGATTTCAGTACAGATTCCCATAATTGACTTCAAACAACTGTATTTCTTTTTTTCTTTATCCTTGGCCCTATGGGCTCATTGCTGAATATGCTGTTTTGAATTGCATTGTGTTAGTTCGGGAAAGACTACTACATGCAGTGCTCTGATTTATTTGTGTGCCAAAATGGAGAGAAGATATTTAGGGCCTAGCTGTGAAATTTTTATCTCTATTGAGGTTGAGGCCATAAAATGGAAATTGCCTTCCAAATCCTCATTAAAAGACTTTTACTGATATTTAAGAAAGCAACTTTATAGTAAAAAACAAACAAAAACAGTGCAAATGTCTTCTTAAAGCTGATTTTAGAAAATCAGCTGTTTTGCAAAGGTAAGTGATTTCTATCTACTGCTTATTGATTACCCATTTCTTGCCTTTTTTATTTTTTTAAATTCAAAGAGATTTTTTTTTTTTCGGTACGCGGGCCTCTCGCTCTTGTGGCCTCTCCCGTTGCGGAGCACAGGCTCCGGACGCGCAGGCTCAGCGGCCATGGCTCATGGGCCCAGCTGCTCCGCAGCATGCGGGATCTTCCCGGACCAGGGCACGAACCCATGTCCCCTGCATCGGCAGGCGGACTCTCAACCACTGTGCCACCAGGGAAGCCCAAAGAGATGTTTTTTTACCAAAGGTTGTAGTTAGTTTTTGTTGGTTTTGGTTAGTTGGGTTTTTTTTGTGTGCATGGTTTGTGTTTTGGTTCCCCCCCCCCCATTTTTTACAGAAAGAAATTATTTTCATGCACAAAAGTTAGCATATGGTTTACACATTGCAAAAAACAAGACTTTTTTGTGTGTATGGCTTCCCTAAAAGAATATATCCTTTTGGGATGTCTTGGAACTATCTTCTATCATATATATAACTCTTTAAAAAAAGAATGTCATCACTTTGGAAGGGACCCATAAAATCCCCTCACAGTTACTTTCACTGACATTTGATTCTTTTAAAAGTAGTAGCTGAGGACTTACCTGGTGGCGCAGTGGTTAAGAATCCACCTGCCAATGCAGGGGACACAGGTTTGATCCCTGGTCCGGGAAGATCCCACACGCCACAGAGCAACTAAGCCCATGTGCCGTAACTACTGAGCTTGCGCTCTAGAGCCCGCAAGCCACAACTACTGAGCCCATGTGCTGCAACTACTGAAGCCAGCGTGCCTAGAGCTTATGCTCCGCAACAAGAGAAGCCACCGACCGCAATGAGAAGCCCACGCACCACAACAAAGTAGCCCCCGCTCGCCACAACTAGAGAAAGCCCATGTGCAGCAGCAAAGACCCAATGCAGCCAAAGATAAAAATTAAAAAAAAAAAAAGTAGTAGTTGATTAAACGTGTATTAAACCAGGAGACACCTTCTGGAATCCAGTTAAGGCAAATGGTGGGTGTTAGTACAGGTGAAGTTCCAGAATTCATTAGGTAGAACTGAAGACTTGCTATATAGTGTAATTTATTTGTATCTCATTCTTAAACTAAAAGACTTAAGTAGTGGCTTTATACTTAACCAAATAAGACATTATAAACAGGCATTCCCACATTCTTTGGAAGGAAGTATCTAATCTCAAAATGATACTTTCTGTTTCTGCTGAAATTTACAAAGCCTGGAAGAATGTTTTATTATGCTCACAAGAAAACTTGTCTAACAGCTTAGTAACTGATACTCTGCATTAATCCAAACGATTAAACCAAAATCTGTGTCCATTTAAACTGTTACACCTGAGAATTTAAGATTTTTTTTAATCTCTGAAAAATGAACTACATTAAACTGATATTATTTGGCTACATAATTTTATGGCATGAATCCAGAGGATTTTACCCTAGCTATAGAGTAGACACCATGACCCAAGGGAGTTCTTATTCCTCCCAGTCTCAAAGACTGTTGACATTCTGGGTAGGCCTGAGATAAAAGTGTTTTTAGTACAGTTTTCTGGCTGTTTCTATAGAGTTGATGCACTTTGATCACCCTGGATATGTTCTAGGAGGATGAGGACAGAAAGAGAAAGATTGGGAAGGACAATGTCCACCCTCCTTGATCTTGAGTGTGAGGTGAAAATGGCAATACTTTTAATACTTTTTAAAGTGATTGATCAGTGCTGATTTTTAAGTGATCACCTGTTGAGACTTGGGGTTCCTCTGACTTCCGCTTTCCCTTCATGTTGCCTCATTTTCTTGTAGCTAACTTCCTTTTTCCTTCTTAATGTGACGGCAAGGTGTGTCTTCATAGTATTTCAAAAAAGACATTCTACGTAGAGAGAGAAAGGGAGAACATCTTAATCTATTTGATAAGTTTATACTGAGCACCTACAATATCCAGGGTTCTAGAGAGAATATAAAAATCAATTCAAACATAAACCTACATTCAGGAGCTTATGTTTTGGTGTATGTAGCTATCATATATGACAGAAGTGAAGAGAGCCCTAAGGATGTTTATGATTCTTTGCCCGTACGTCTATCGCTTGCTTACTTGGTTTGTAGTCCAAGCCATTTACTAATTTGCCTGGCTTTTGTAATGTTGCTGTTTATCCTTTGTTCTTTCAGAGAGCAAAAATTTCCATGATCCTAAAGCATTTTCACCAAATTTTAAATACAGTTGTGATGCAATGCAGTTCAATTGTGGCACAGATTACTGCTACACTAGAGTTGGCACTCGTTTAGTGCCCTGGCCTTAATACAGGCATGCCCCTGTAATGGATTAATGCTTCACTTCTTTTGAAATCTAAGTGAGTGTAGTATTTCCTCCTTTGCCAGACAGGTCCTTTGTCTTTGGAGGGAAAAGGAAACTAGACAGAATATTGAATTTCAGCCAGGTGCATCAGACTTAGATTGTAATATCCTTAGTTTTCTGAACTGGAGCAAAAAAATCTCTTGGAGTTCAAAGCAACCATGGTGTTGATTTTCTCCTTTATTGAAAACAAGCTCTGAATTTGGACTGTAGGGTTTGGAGATCAGTTAGAGAAGGAAGGAGACAATTTAAGATGCTCCGTGAAGTTCTGGGCTTAATTTTTAAGTTGACCTATTTCATTTTAGAAAATTAAACACTGCCACAGTACAACTTGAAATTTGAATAGTTGATTTCCCTTTTTTTTTTAGACTACAGTTTTGCAAGAGGTCATAGAGTTGTGTAAATAAACTGAGTTCTTGAGTTTTAAAGAAATAGAGTAGCTAAACATTAAATTTTATATCTATCAATTTTACCAGGGTTTTATACATACAAAAAATAGGAAGTGTCTCATTCTTATTTGATTTTAAAAGTGTAAGCAGATGGCATCCCTAAAAAGTGTAGACAGCCCTGATTAAAATGTCTTCATTGTAAGAACTCATTGCCTATTAAACTACTGTGGGCTTTTGTAATCTTATTCCTAGGGTCATTTGTTTCACTTAATAGAATATATCATTTTACTATTCCTTTCTTTTCAGTCCATATTGGACAAAATTGGAGACTTCAGAAAAGCTAAAAAGAGATGTGCAGAAAAAAAGAAAATCTTAAATGATTTTTAGGATTTAGTATTATACAAGTGTATTTAATTTTAAATGAGGTATATTGTGTTCACAGGGTTAGATACATGATCTCAAAGCACTCAGCCCCCCTTACTTTAGGTAAACCAATTCATATTTTCAGTATACTGTAAAAATTTATTATTTACTTCTTCTGAAAAGTAAACTTATATGTTAAAGTTTTGGATTCACAATTATAGAGCTGTACCTGCTTGGGTGTGCTTCACATATTTTTCATCCTGTCCCTGAGTTTGCTCTGCTCCAATCAGAATCTCTTGACCTCAACATGGGAGCTGTTTTTACTCTTATGTGAAGCTACAATTTGAGATTACAGAAACTCCTTGAATATGAATGCCTTCTTAGTTGCTCTCTACTTTTACTAGCTGCCTGTATTCTAACAGTTTGGAATTGGGAATTCTCTAGTTTGCAGATTTTTAAATCTAGTTGCAAATATTTCTAGTCCTTTATGCTCCATGCTTTCTCTCATAACAATTAGTAATGAATTACAGATTTAGCAGTAGAGTTCAAAAAATGCACAAAGATAAAGGAAAAGTACACTTCTTTTATTAAAAGGCCAGAAGATAGCCTGGTTCATCATTGCCAGGTTTCTGGGATGCATTAGGTGAACCTTAATTAGCTATGACACGAGCTAATAAAGTTGGATCAGTTATTTTTTTTAAAGTTAGTATCAGAAGTCAGATTAATTTTTATGTAGTCTCTCATTTCTTGAGACTTTTTATATTGTTTATAATGGAAAGGTTAGGGAAGCTTCCATCAATTTAAGTATTTACTAAACTAGAAGGAATGGAGAATATATCAGAATATGAATCAAATGTTTGCTTTGTTTTCTTATTTTGATTTATATATATATTAATTGTTTTCTCTCTCTACCCATTAAAGATTCCAGTGCTGAATATTCAAATGAAAATTTTTCCTGCGCTTTGTACTGTAGCAGGGACCATATTTTCCTGTACAAATTACTTCCGTGTAATCTTCACAGGTGGTGTTGGAAAAAATGGATCAACGATAGCAGTAAGTATTTCTTAAGATTTCCAGTGATTGTGCTAGGACTTAGTTTTATAGTCACTTTGTTTTTCATTTGAATTGTTATTTGAATTAATTAAAATCATTGTTAATTGAGAGTTTCCACTTAGTCTTAAAGAAAAAAAGACCCTAAAACTCCTGTTTTATTTACACATGTATACATTTATATGCTTTTATTTGCATATTTTTTGTGCATGCAGACACACATTTTTATATACATATGTATATATATTTTTTTAAGTATGATCTGCTTTGTAAAATGTCTGCCTTCTTAAGTAAAATCCTCAGTTTGTGCCTAACTAATCCATGATGCTGCTTTTCCTTAGCTGTTCTGGTATTCAGTTATAAAAACTGCTGGCTCTCAGACACTGTGAGGTTCTTAGAAGTTCAAGTTGATCTGTCTTCCATCAAGCAAATCAGTATAGAATACCACTAACTCCTCACTTCTCTTTACTCTGTACAGGGAACAAGTGTCCTTTCTCCTTTTCTCCATATTGGATCAGTAATTACATTAGCTGCAATGATCTACAAGAAATCAGCAGTTCAGCTTTTTGAAAAGCATCCCTGTCTTTATATATTGACATTTGGTTTTGTATCTGCCAAAATCACCAATAAGCTTGTGGTAAGCACCAGAGTTTTTGTCTGTTTTCTTTTTAACTTTCATCTTATTTTGGTTCTATGGCCATAGTTTGCATAATTTCCTAAGCAGTTCTAGAGTTTGCTGTCCTCTAATCAAAATCTCTTGATGTCAATATGGGAGCCATTTTTACTCTTACATGAAGCTACAATTTGAGATTACCAGAAGCTCCTTAGACCTCTACGACTCTTCTTTCTATCCACATTCTTCATTCTCATTCTGTACACTCATGTTAAGGCTCCTTGTGAAAAGCATATTTAGGGGGACTTAGTTGGCATGGTATATACCTTTGGTGTATAGCTTTCACACCCACTTTGTGTTGTTGTTTTAGTTTTGAAAATTCAACAAATATTGCTAAAGAATTCTTGAAACTTGATATTTGATCACAATACTGATTTACTGTGTAGCTCACAATTGCTTTAATATGGAAATGCCTGCCTACATCACCGATTCTCTTTATTCATAGGTGGCACACATGACTAAAAGTGAAATGCATTTGCATGACACAGCATTCATAGGTCCAGCACTTTTGTTTCTGGACCAGTATTTTAACAGCTTTATTGATGAATATATTGTACTTTGGATAGCCCTGGTAAGTTTTGTACTGTGTTCTATTTCATGATTTGAAGGTTACTTGTTTTCTGTTTCAGTGGGCCAGTCCTGAGAGATAGATCATATAATTGTAATGATTTAGAATACTAGAAAACCACATATATGGGACTTCGTGGGAGTTCCTCATGGCTTCATCTTTGAGTCATTTTTTGTATTATTATTAGTAGTCCTGCCTACATCCTGGCTCATAAATTCCCTATTTCTAACTGTAAAGCAGGACTTGGCAGACTACAGCTTGTGGGCCAATGGCCAGTTTTTGTAAATAGTTTTATTGGAACACAGTCATGGCCATTCATTTATGTATTGTCTGTGGCTGCTTTCATGCTACAGTGGCAGAGTTGAGCAGTTGTGACAAAGAGAGTATGGTCCACAAAGCCTAAGATATTCACTAAGTTTGTTGCTCCTTGTTGTAAAGGAAAAGTCTTTGAGGAAATTGAGTTATTAAATTTTATGGAATTGAAGGTGAATTTCAAAATAAGAAAGAAGCCTCTCCTCTTGGCTTTTAGGAATCTTAGGGATGGCCTAAGCAGATTCCTGAGAATCTAATAGTACCTCTTTCTTCTTTTTTTAGGTCTTCTCTTTCTTTGATTTGATTCGCTACTGTGTCAGTGTTTGCAATCAGATTGCGTCTCACCTGCACATACATGTCTTCAGAATCAAGGTCTCTACAGCTCATTCTAATCATCATTAATGATGTAATTGATGTTATAGGAAACTCATGTTTTCTGCCCGAAAGAATCTGAACATATTAAGGAGAATGGGGTGGTTAAGAACAAATATAATTTATAGTAACCAACGTTATATATAACTTTTATTCTTTGTTATTGGTAACACTCCAATTTCAAGTTCCATCCCGTAAATTGTACATGTTGTCAAACAGGGTTGGCCCAAGAAAGCATGCAAGAAAAAAATGCCATGTGTTTGTAATTATCCTGGATTCATAGTAAAATTGTCATGGGGAGCAGATCCCCAGTGGTGGAGATTTCTAATGTAGAATATTTGCAGGCCAAAAGATGGTTGCTTTATAATTTTAACAAATCATCATCTTTTAGTGACGTCCTTGTTTAGTATCTTCTCAAGCTTTCTTTACTGAGGAGCTCAGCTTGTGGCACAGATATATCTTGTGAGGTGGAACCTAGTGATAAAGATCTTGAATTTGGATTGAAAGGTTTCCTATCTTTACATTATTGAGGAAGTCATTTTTTTTATTGCTCAAGAAATGGTATCTCATGGGCTTGGGAAGTCCCGTTAGCATGCATAATAATGTGGTAACTTTGTTGATCCATTTTATTTTTTTAAATAAATATATGATCTGAAAGCCAGTCGTCTTCTCAGTTTTATTCAGTGGAAAGATAAACTAAGTTTTAATGTCATTTTTAAAATTTTTAAGCAAAATTTATTTCTATTATTTAATAAATGAGGAAATTCAATCAGCTACATCATCATTATGTGTCCTGTGATCTTTCTATTTTGTATAAAACTGTTTAACTTAAAACACAGGAGTGCTGGGCCTCCCTGGTGGCGCGTTGAGAGTCTCTTCTCAAGCTTTCTTTACTGAGGAGCTCAGCTTGTGGCACAGATATATCTTGTGAGGTGGAACCTAGTGATAAAGATCTTGAATTTGGATTGAAAGGTTTCCTATCTTTACATTATTGAGGAAGTCATTTTTTTTATTGCTCAAGAAATGGTATCTCATGGGCTTGGGAAGTCCCGTTAGCATGCATAATAATGTGGTAACTTTGTTGATCCATTTTATTTTTTTAAATAAATATATGATCTGAAAGCCAGTCGTCTTCTCAGTTTTATTCAGTGGAAAGATAAACTAAGTTTTAATGTCATTTTTAAAATTTTTAAGCAAAATTTATTTCTATTATTTAATAAATGAGGAAATTCAATCAGCTACATCATCATTATGTGTCCTGTGATCTTTCTATTTTGTATAAAACTGTTTAACTTAAAACACAGGAGTGCTGGGCCTCCCTGGTGGCGCAGTGGTTGAGAGTCCGCCTGCCAGTGCAGGGGACACGGGTTCGTGCCCCAGTCCGGGAGGATCCCACATGCCGCGGAGCGGCTAGGCCCGTGAGCCATGGCCGCTGAGCCTGCGCGTCCAGAGCCTGTGCTTCACAACGGGAGAGGCCACAACAGTGAGAGGCCTGCGTACCGCAAAGAAAAACAAAACAAAACAAAACACAGGAGTGCTATGTTCATTTTCCCTCTTGGTAGATTTTTTTGGTTGTGGTTGTCACCCTTGAGATTATAAATCTTTTTTTCCCTTTGAGAAAACAGAATCATAGTCTTAAAAGTCCAAAGGGGTTTAATAGTCACCTGGTCTAGGAATCTCAAACCCTTCCCCCAGATTTTTAACTAGAGAGGCTTGGGCCTCTCTAGGCAATTATTGAAAATTTGCACTCTCCTTTTCTGGCTACTCAGTGTCTGTACAACAGTTTGAATTGAAAACCAGGTGTCCTCAGTAACTATAAACCAGATCTGTTTCCATTGTATATAGTTCAGTTGCTTGAATGAAGAGGGAGACAAGCGGAAAAAGTTTAAGCTATTGACTAAAATGAGGTATCTTACTATTGATTTTTATTTATACCCTGTTTCCGTAATCATGGATACACAATAGCTGTGCTGCCTTGCCTGGCAACCAGAACTCTTCCTTGCACTTTTAATGATTTCATCAATTCCATGTAATCTTGATTAGCAATGACTGTGAAACCTTTCATTTCTTTGCTAGAATGTAGCAGGAAGTGGAAATTTCTCACTGCCTTTGCTTGCTAGCAACTTCTCCAGCATCTGGGGTAGAGAAGTACATACAGGAAAATGCTAGGGCGGATCAAACGTTGCAAGCTAGGACAAAGGAAAAAGAAGGATGGATAATTAACTAAAGTTACGTCATTGTCTTATTATATTAGATAGAGCAAATGTTAATTACCTACAGTGGAAATTGAGGTCTGGAGAAGCTAAATGGCATACCAGTGTCACAACAGTTACTCCTTTTCCAAATGGGGACTAGAATCCAGATCTTCTGAATCCTAATCCATTGTTCTCTCCTACACCACACTAGGTTTTAGTGGGCTGAAGCTACAAACTGAGATTCTAGAATCTTTTTCAGCATAAAGGAAATCTGGAAGACGTTCAGGTATTTGGTGTGCGCTTCCTTCAGCTCTAGATAACCATCCGCATCATATCAAGGGTACGTTTATAGTAAAATTCAGCTGGTCCTAATTCTTCTTGTGATCATATTATATATGATTTTGATACCTCGTTAGGTATCAAAATCATCTGAAGAATTTTAAAAAATACAGGTTCCCAGGTCCTATCCCTGGAGATATTTGGTAGGTTTGAGATGGGGCCTCATATTTTCATAAGCTCCCCAGGATTCCAGTCCTTGTTAAACCTTTTGAGTTACAACTAGGCTTAGGAACCACTGCCATAAACTACCTAAAAAGGTACAGTGACTCTTGGAAGCTGTGAAGAGTAGCAGCATAGTTAGGGGTGGCATGTGGACGATAGAACATGTGCCACCTGCAGTAGGTCTCTGTGACCCTAAAATAAAATTATATTGGCTTTAACTTCAATTTGGTAACCCTAGTCCCCATCCCACCCTCCAACAACATTTGTGTTCTTTGTACAGAATGCAGGGGCCTCTGAGGGCCACACTCACATACACACATTAAAAAGATGGAATTTTTGAAAAACAAGATGCTTCTAAAAGTTTCCCATCCCTTACAGTGTTTAAACAGAAACCGTCCATAGAGATACAGAGGGAAGATGGACCAGGTGACTACTAAACTCGTTTGAACTTCTAAGATTTTGATTCTCTTTTCTCAAAGAGAAAAAATGTCAATGTGGGGATCCCTCTACCTTTAGCTAAAGAGTTGAACTGGGCTTCTCAAAATATTGAAGTTGGAAGTAGGATGTGTAAAATGGAAAGTTCCAAACTGGAAGTGATGGGCAGACAGACCTATTGATGGAAACAATGTAGTGTTCTTCACTGGCTTCTGTCAACTGAAATTCCTACCCTCAAGTTACTCGACTGCAAATGCTTCACTCTGGCTAGCAGCCTTTCCTCCCAAGATTCTGGAAAGCACACCGAACTAGAACCAAGAACTGCTGCTGTGTCCCCAGTGCGGTTGCTGCTTTTACCAGTATCCCTCACCCTTCCTATTAGAAGGCTCTGCCGACCCCTGTAATCCCACCACTCCAAACACAGTCCCAGAGTTCTGGGCACTATTGCCAGGTCCTCTACTTCTAGCGCAGTTTATTCTCACATCTATTGCCTTGTTTTCCTGGGTTTCTCTCCATAGTGGAAGCCAGAGATACACATTTAAAGAACAAGAAGATTTTCATCTTTATTCTTATCCTCACATGTCCACAGACCTCTTCTTTTATGTGGAGAAACTGAGCCTTTGGGCCACAGCTGCTTTCTCTGTTGAGGATTTTGTAAGAGAGGTTCCTGGAAGAGGGCAGTTACAGCAACTTGTAAGACTCTACAACACCTCTACTACTGTCTCCTGCCCGGTGTCACCTCTGCAGGAAAGGCAGCTTTGTGCCCAGCTCTGTGAGCACAGAGGTCAGAGCCTTCCAAAGTCTTGAGAAAGCTGATTCCAGGGATCCCAAACTCAGGACACCAACTTGAAGCAAGACCTGGTTACCAGGACTCGGAAGAAGGCTGTGGATTCTGGGGGCTGAGAGCTTCACATCATACCATGCTGGCAGGGGCCAAAGTCCACAACTGGCCTATAGGTCTAGTCACTGCTGTTCACCACAGCTCTTATTTCAAAGTCTTTTCCTTTGGTTTCTTCTGTTTCTTCCGTTCCTCGTATTCAAGTATTTTCTGTTGGAAATAGCCTGTGGGTTCAGATACATGTGTTAAGAGACATCTAATCTGGCCAGGCAGACTTAAGATGAGCTCAGGAGTGAGGGTCAGGAATATCCTCTCTGCTGCCCACACTCCCTGACTACACCCACATTCCTGCCAGGATGCCCAAGCCCTCACAGGCCTTTGGAGATACAGGTATTTGATTTGGCCCCACAGGGGGCCTAAAACAAATAATAATTAGTAGGAATTAGCTCCAGACTAAAACAAAGAGCATACGGCCTCCTGCTGGCTGATGAACAGAGCAAGTTCTGCAAAGTATCAGCCCAGGAGGCATTTTCTTAGGCTTCAGGTTCTTTCCTTCCAGCCCCACTTGGTAAGATTACAGCTATTTTTGTGGCCCTCTAGAGAGAAATGCTCTTTCCTCCCCTCCTCTTCATCGTAAGGCCACACCTGACTTGGAGGCAGTGACCCTCTGGGCTTGGATTGATAGGGGCCTGTCACTGTATACCTGCAGGAGGGTTCTTGCTCTTCTCAGCTTCCTGGATGAAAAGGGAAAAGAGCTGTGTCTTCACAAACTTCTTCACAAATCGGCGGTTGGCCTTGGAGGTCAGAGCCTTATAGAAGGCCCGTTCTTGGAAGTGGCCTTGCCCATTTGCTTCCCGCTTGATGTAGGAAGCATAGTGGCCCACAGTCTTGACAAAGAACTGCACAAAAGGGCCTGAAACATGCTCATTGATTTGTTCAGAAGCTGCAGGGAACAGAGACCATCTCAGGATAGTGGAAGGATGAAACTACCCACTCTTACCTCCAGTGGCTTTCATTGCAAGCTGAAAGCTCTTGGAGAAGGGGTGAGGTAGGGCTCATAACTACTGATTGACTGATTAAGATGGGAGACTAGATATGGGTTCATCATTGCTTAGGAAGAATAAAATCTCATACTCTCCCTAGAATCAAGGCCTCTGGGACTGGCCCAGGACTGCTGAGTGAATTTGTTTTAGTTCTGGAAGGGAATTATTGGGAATCATGCCCTCAAGCTCTTAGGAGAAAGCTAAAATAAGAGGAGCCTAGGACTTACTCTGTGACTCCTTGGTCCCCTGACCAAGAGATTCTAAGATGTCCTCCTGAAGCTTGGGTGGTAGGATGTCTTTTTCATCACCAACCTAGGAGACGACAGAGGCAGCTCAGAGGTTAAGCAGTCAGCGGGGAGGTGTGGAGTGAAGTGTTGGCAGAGGGTGTGAGGTGGGGATGAATTCTACACCCCACTCTTCCCCACCAGATAATTAGCCACATAGAAGAGAAGCAACAGAAGCTTTGACTCTAAACACTAGCAAGTTTCTCTGTCCCTCTGGTACTTGGTTTATATCCTTGCCCTAAAGGCAGTAACACCGACTGCCTTGTGAAGTCATCTGTCTTTGTCATGGGCTCCTTGAGAGAGGAGAGATCTTGTTAGCATGGATTCTCACTCAACAAAAGTACTTAAAGTTTGTTAAAGTAAGTGGAACACCAATGAGACTAGAGCAATTGAATTGGTGGTGGGTCTGCAGGGGACATGAACCCAGACACTTACTGACATTAAGAAGGTTCCTTCACAAAGATTCACCAACAGGACCTGAAAAAAACACAAAACAGCTTGATCTCTTCCCCTTTCTCCATTTCTGCCTGTGGTTGTAACTTTCAGCCCAAGTAGCAATAAAATCAGCACCTTCAGTTCTCATTTCCTCTCTGATATTCTCCTTTCTCACCACCCCCTCTTTCCTGGGAAAAGAGTGTGAGGGTGTAGGAAGCAGGAAACAGGAGAGAGCTAAGGAAAATGGGGTAGACAATATGGGTAAACCATAGCCAGTCACTCCCTTAATAAAACATTGGTCATGGTAATGGCTTCTACATATGCAACATTTAGTACATGACACACATGGTGCTTTGCACATTTTATCTCATTTAATCTTCCCAATGCTCCTGTAGAGGCAGGTACTGTGCCTGTTTTGCAGATGAGGAAACAGACCCAAAGAAGCTAAGCTGCCTGAGGTGATACTGCTAACAAATAGGACAGTTTCCAAGCCGAGGTTGTGCTGTCCTTGGGACTGCGTCTTTCTCCCGACAACTCTCCTTCAACTCCCTTCCCTCTGGTCAGCTTTAGGACAGGGATGGACATCTTTTGATTTTTTTAATGCTTACAACAACTTTATGTACAATTGCCTGGAGTTCCATTTTTAAAACTCCCACAGAGCTTTGGGCCTTCCAGCAGGAAACGGCAAGAGGAGGAAATGAGCCCAGGGTCAACAGGAAGAGGGAAGGAAAGGCAGTAACCTGTGTCTATAGGCTGCAGGTAGGACAAGCACAGGGCTGGAACTTGGGAGACCTGAGCCCTAGTATCAGCTCCATCATTGCCTGAGAGGCCTTCAGTCCAGACTAGAGATGACAAATAGGCATCCTGCTGGTTGGATTCCAACCTACAGATCTGTTTCTTTTTGCCTCAGAGAATTTTTAAATAATTGAATTAGTTTCCAATATTTAAATTGGAAAATTTCACCTAAAATTTGGATTTGGGGCTTCTCCTGAAAAGTCAGGAGCTCTAACACTGATCCACATACAGATGGAACTGAGTTACAGCTGCCCCCTTTAATCAAGGCCTGTGCTCAGCGGTTTGTCATAATCCCCCAAAGCCTGTGTTGGCCATTTAAATGCCCTGCTGGCTCCCTCTTTTCAGTTTGTGACCCTTGGTCTCAACAGGTGGGTGAGTGATCCCTGCATGCTCCCTTCTCCCAAATAAAATGAAAGAGAGGAACTGGGAAGTGTGCCAAGAGACAGAGCAAGCACTGTAATTATCCATCGTCAAGGGAGAAAAGTTAAACTAGTTCAGGCCTGAAACCACTTGTATACATAGGCTCAGATGCCTTCACTCAGGGCAGGCTGTTTACTTCGGGGGCTGGGAGGTAAGAGTGTGTGAAGAAATTTTTGGTGAAGTTGTTCCCAGAAGTCTTTCCAGTACTTGGAAAGACTGTCTGTCAAGCGATCCCTTCCGGAGAGTCGACGTGGGGAGTCAGGGAATCCTTCCCTGGCCCCTAGCCCTCTCCCTTCCTCACCCCCTGCCCATTTCACGGAGCAGCTGCAGAGGAATAAAATAGGCCAAGGCTCTTAGAGAGCAGGAGCTGGAGTCTGATTAGCCTTCGGGTGTCTTCCCGCCAGGCCAGTGGAGGAAGAGCCACAGCTTCCGAGGAGATAGAGCTGTAGCGTCAGGAAGTTTCATAACTTCTGGGTATGGGGCATTTTAAGTCATTGCTAAACATGGGGCTGATACTCTGTCCCAGTTAGTCACAAGGCAAATACTGGCTCAAAGGGCATGTGTACTCAGCAGTCCTGAGAAGGGTTGAGCGGGCCAGCAAAGCAAGGAAGGGAGACAGAGCCTGCTTCTTTACCTCCCAGCAGCACTCTGTGGAAGAAAGGCTTTGGTTCTATCTGTACTAGATTCCATCCTTGCCTGTGTGGCTTCAGATAACTCAAATGAGTTATCTGGACCTCAGGTACTTCTTATGTAAATGGAGGAAGTCCTCCTCCCACTAGGGTGGGTTGCAAGCCTTCAATAGCTTACTTCTAGGCCCTGCCTCTCCCCTTGGTAGGCCCTTTGTCTACACAGAGGGAGTCAGTGGTTAGCCCATGCAGACAAACCTAAGTAGCTCTTCTGGCTTGAAATTATAATCACGTGCTATCTCTTGAAAGTTCCTATTGACAACTCAAGCAAAGCACATGTTTTGAGTTGTTCTTCCAACACTGGAGATAGATTTGTGTTATTAATGCCTATTTTCACCACTGAGCTTTCTGGTGTATCTGGAGGCACTGCCAAGAAATAAGAAGCTGACAGAGATCAAAGGGAATTTGGACCTATATCCTCATTAGCCAACTGAGCTCTAAGCTAATCAGAAAGATGACCCTTGCTACAAAAAAAAAAAAAAATCTGCATTTTCAAGGCTCATTGTTTGCAGGAAGGCTATGTCAGTTCACTTCTAAGCACCGTGAACAGCCCCCAGTGGGGTGTGTGTTGTATAGACCAGCTGTTGTATAGACCAGCTGTGCTCGTCCATTCAGAAGAAAAATGGGACACCTGGGGCCTGCTCATTGGACTAGCTGGCCTAGGACAGTTGGGTGAGCCCTGAATAAGCCACGTGCTACCCCTTAAGCCCAGGGAAATCATTCAGGAGGAGGGAGCAGACACTTACTGAGTATCAGCTATATGTCAGGCACCAGGCTAGGTCCTTTATGCAGATTTTTTCCCCCTAGGATCCCTAGGAACTCAACATTGTCATTCCGATATTACAGATGAGGGAGCTCAGGCTTAAAGAGGTTAAACAACTTGCGGCAAAATCACCCAGCTGTTCATAGCAGAGCTGGGATCCGGATCCAGGTCTGCCTGGCTCCAAATCATGCCCTCTTCTTGCGGCACCATACCTCTTCCATGGGGCTCTCCATAACCTCCTGCCGAAAGCGCATTTGGACTCCAACCATGAAGGGAGTAGGGCAGCAGACAGTGGCCAGAAGGCTCTCGGGAACAACAGGGATGTAGGTGTGGGCCCAGCTGAAGGGGTAGAGCAGCGCCGCAGCAGCATGGATGCACTGAGACAGTGTGCTGGGGACAGGGCACAGAGAGTGAGAGTCAGAGGGGCCTCCCTGAGCCTCCACCCCCAAGGACCCACCCCTACAGCCCACCACTGACAGTAGCTGCTCATGCTGCCTGTAAAAGCAAGTCTGGGAGCCATGCCGGTCACAGAGCTTGTGACTACTTGTAGCTGGGAGGAAAGGTACAGAAACTGGGAGAGGCTGAGTCTCCTCTCATCAAGGATGGGGCCTCTATTTGATCCTTCTTTTCCCAGTTAGTCTTCTCAACTCACTTCCGGGGTGGGGGTGGGGGGGTGCCGGGGGAGCGACTCTAAAGAGGGGAGGGAAGAAGAAATGGCTTCATTGTTCGAGTCCCTTCTCTGTGCTTACCACTGTGCTAAGGATGTGGATACCAGGAAGCATAAGACTGGCTCTGCTTTTAAGGAACTCAGTGTAGTTAAGGAGACAAACGTGTAAACATTGGGGTGCAGCAGAGTCAAGCCTGTTTCCTCCTTATGTCTCATCCTGAGTCTTTAACTCTCACAGCTCCCTCTGGCCACTTGTGGTTATTTCAAGTTACCAGGTTGGTGCCTGAGTTTACTTGGGAAATTCCTGGATTCCAGGAACCTCTGACCGGCAATTCCTACCCGGAAAGTCCCACAGAAGTGGCTCCTCCACCCTTCCCAACAAAGCATTCCCTGTGTAATTATCGCCTAAGTCACAACTCGGGCCCAGCTCCCCCCAATCCCTCCCCACTTTGCCCCTCCAACACACACACACAACCCCCCTTTCTGTCTTCTCTATTCTCCACTGGCTTTCATGGCTCTTCATTTCTCCAAATTACCCCAAAGCCAAAGCCAGTCAAAACACAAATGCAGAAACCTTGTTTCAGCTCTTGGTATGGAGCTAGCACTTCCTGAGTTAGAAAGATGGAGTCTCTGAGAGTCTCGCCAAGGCTTAGGCTGACTGGAAGTCCCCTCCCTGCCTGAGTTGCAGAGATCTGAAACACTCAGTGTAGGAAGGAAGTGGGGAGTGGTGGAATCTCCCTGAAGAAAGTTAACGCCTGAGAGATGAGTCTTGCCGGCCTTTGCCCATGTCCTGGCCAGAGTCCCCTTCACTTCCTAAACACTGATCTTAGGGGGAAAAGGCCAGAATCCCAGCTCCAGCTGTGACAGAAACTTCTCAGTTCCCTACAGGGCAGAGAGTGGAAGAGCTACTTCCAAAGCAAAAGATTACACCACTTTCCACAGGGATTGGCCTACAGCTGGTGCCTTTTTGGTTATCACTGATTTTTACAGAATTTTCAACCCGCAGACCCCCATTGCCTGCCCAAGCTTCCTTTCCTCTAAAACCCATGACATTCACCTGGCCCTCTGGCCTAACATGTGGGTCCCTAATATCCTTTTCTTCTTCTTCCCTAAAAGATAAAACCAGGGTTGTCAGCCCAATATAAGCAGCTTTCTCCATCCCAAGACATAAATAGGTCAACCTTCTACTGTCTTACGATTTTTCTCCCTTCTCTATTCTGTCACACATCTCCCCATGTCTTTCTCAGACTTGAAGGCCCTAAGAGGTAGAGACCAAGACATGATATTATTCTGCTTCAACTATACACAGGGATATACTCAACTATGAACTTATTATTAAGAAAAACAACTAACACTTCCCAGTGTGTGCCTGGCAGAGTGCTAGTTACCTAATGTGCATTACTTCATTGAATCCTTACCACACCCTTATAAAGTAGCTACAGATCTCCATTGTACAGATAAGGAGATCATGACTTCAAGAAGTTAAGGACCTAACCTAAGGAACACCATGTAGCTTCAAGAAGTTAAGAACCTAACCTAAGGAACACCATGTAGCTAAAGGTAGAGGAAAAGAACTTGAACTTTGTTCTGCTGATTTCAATACCTGTGCTTTCTTTTCAGATGGGGATAATTCTACATTCCCTTAAGGTCTAGGACCATGTCTTATTTGTCTGTATCTTCCTGATGCTTGGCATCTGGTAAACAGTTGGCACACAATAAGTGTTTGTTGAATGAGTGAATAAATGGACAAATGACGTGTTTGCCATTAAGGATAGTGTGCTTGACCTCCCTACCACTATATGACTTCCTGCCCTGTCCTCCCTCAGCTTTTCAAGAGCAGAATCATGTCTGCATCCACCCTAACTGGTCTCCTCCTGGGCTGTCACGGGAATACTTCAGTACTCCTCAGAGCTAAATCACAGACCTCCTTCAGGCTTAGGCAGTGATCAAGTTTGGAGGCAGAAACAGGGAATTATAACAGCTGTTTTCTAGGCTTAGTGCAGATCAAGGCAGGGTGGCAGGAGGGTGGGGAGCACACAGGTCCTGCAGCCTGATTTCCTTCGAGAACCCTCCGGTCTATTCCTTGGAACCCAGGGATGCCAGTCAGTTCAGGTGACCCCACTCGGTGGCTGGACCAACCTGAGACCTTCTGCCAGGAAGATGATTCTTCTCTCCAGCACTGCAGAGGCAAAGATCTGAAGAATCTGCTCAAAGCTGAGACAGCGCAACAGAGAACTAAAATCCACGTGCTCTAGGTGGGAGTCAAGGGGCCGCGTCAGCGAAATGAACTGTGGGGAAACCAGAGAGGGGGGAGTCACCACACTGAAAAATCACACAAACCCCAGAAAGCTGGGTCTCTACCAGCCTCCACCCTATTTTCCCCAAAGGAGTACATCTGACCATGCCTCCCCACTGCTAAAAACCCACCCATGGTTTCCCTACGCTCTGAGGATGACACTGATGTAATCCCCCACGTGGCCCACAAGGCCCGCCTCTCTCACCACCTGCCTCACCTCGCTTCCCCACATCAACTCCTTTCCGCTCCTTGAGCATGTCATGCTCTTCCTTGCCGGAGGTTCTTCCCTCCCCTGGGTTGCCTTTCGCACTTTTTTTAAAAAATTAACTTATTCGTTTTTTATTGAAGTATAGTTGATTTACAATATTTTCTCTCTTCATTCTTATCCTCCTTTATGTCTCAGAGGCCTTCATTGGCCACCTAATGCAAGGTGTCAACCTGTGTTTCTCATCATTTTCCCGTGTAGCATCCTGTTTTCTTTTTATCACAATCATACAATTTTTAATTATTTATTTGTGTGTTTATTTATTTAAGTCTTTAGCCTTTTAGCTCCATGAAGTCAGGGACCACATTCATTTTATTTACTGCTTTGTAGCCAGAAAATAGTCTAAGTTGGTACATAGCTAGCCTGCCACACTTATTTTTTGAATAAGTGAACAAGCCTAGCCCCTCCCCTTATTCTGATATGGGGAAGCAGAGGACACACAGATTATCCAGAGTACCAGGGGTCAGGACTGGAATTCTTAAAATAATGTCCTACTTGCTGCTTTGTCTGCTTAGTGTCTTAAAACAATAGCATCCCCACTGTGGCATGGGTGGGGATTCAGGGGTGGGGATGTGTGATAAGAAAAAGGTGGAGGCCATAAGGTAGAGCTATAGGACAGACACAGGAAGATAAGTGAGGTAATGGGGAAAAGTGGCAGTTTGGCGGCTGGGGGCAAAGGCCATTCTAGTACCAGGAGCCTCAGCTTACATGATTTATTTATTATAAATAAAAGTCTTGGTGGCTTAAACAGTAAGTAGGTCCTTGTGAGCGTCAGGTTGGGAGGATCAGAACATTGGGGTTTGACTTTCAGCTCTGCCGCCAATAATTCGAGCCAAGCCCCAGTGCCTGCCTGGCTCAGTTTCTGGTGAATGGGAGCACTGTGACGAGAGGTGCCCCAGGAACACGCTCCCTGCAGTCAGGGAGGGTCTTGTCCATTTTGCTCACCCACCTCAGTGCCTGAGTCGGGGATGAAGCTCTTGAGGGTGACGGTCTTCCCAGGAGCAGGGAAGGCTGCCTCTCGGAGGCCCTGCATGAATGGGTAGATGACTGCCATGGAGATCTGATGCCTCTTTTCCACTTCATCCAGGATCTGTACGGAAGAGGACCACGGGAAACATGACTCAAAGGGACCCTCCCAGGCTGGTAGCTGAGATCTCATGTGTGAGGCTGGTCCCGCCAATCCTTAACTGGTTCTTTCCTCCCTGGCAGAAACCAGTCTGCTGTTTATCTCCTGCGCAAGACCTGCTTTTGCTCCTAGCTTTCTTCTTTTCATCTTCTCCCTACCGATCCGTATTCCTTCCTTCTCCTAACATCAGCACAAGCTACCTTCCCCCGGAAGTCATTCTAGAGTAAACTCGCCATCCCTGATGGTACCATGTTCATTTGTGCTAGATGGAGTGGGAGACTAGAAGCTGGGCCTCTTGGGTGCCACTCTGCCCTCCAACTTCCACCAGAGACTCCCCAGGTCCAGGGATGGCCTTCATCCACAGAACCCTGCACAGATGAACCATCCACCCAAGCCAAGGCTGATGGAGTATATTACCTTCATCCTTCAAGGGGCCTGCCTGGGGCAGAGCACACTGATGTCCTTTTCTGGCCACTAAGACATGCCACATCCGTTCGGAAGGACTCCTCTCTGATCCCAACTCAGGTGTACTAGCACTCAAATTAGCTCCATCAGAAGTCCTGGAGACCTCAACTTCCCCCTCTACCCTGGAAGGAGTCAGAGGGAGTCCCCCAAGCCCCACTGTATAACTGTCTTTATATCTGTTTAGTATTCTGTCTTCTTCATGTATCATGTCATCTGAGCCTCACACCAACCCATGAGATAGGAAGGTGAGGGATCATTGCATGCATTTGACAGATGAGGAACTGGAACTCCCAACTCCTAACCTGGAGCTCTACCCATGTCCCTCTCCAGCTGCATTCTTACCTGACTAGATGGGGAGCAGTGGGCTTTCTGCAGGGGAGACAGTCCTCTAGCTTCAGTTCCTACTTTTCCCTAAAGTCAAGTCAAGCCCAATCACCTGTCTGCCTGAATCTCCCCAGGGTGCCTCGCCTGACCCCGGCTGTGGGGGAGGAGCACAGCGGCACGGGCAGGGCAGGCAGCCAGGCGGACCTGGAGGCTCAACAGGCCCAACAGGCCCCGAGGAATCCCGTTCCACCCCTACCTTGGAGAACAAGCCGAAGCAGCCAATGCAGCTGATGATGCAGTACACCCTGGGGAGGCGAGGACCACGGCCGGCGGGCTAGGGAGGGACGGACAGGCTCCTTCAGTGCTGCAGCCTCCCCAGGACCTCTATGCAACTGGGGCTGATGGGGCACAGGGCTGGTGGCTGGGGCTGGGGGATCCATGATGAATGGTGGGCTGGAGGGAGAAAGACCTGGCTGTGCAGAGGTCCCACTCATGGGAGAGGCAGCAGGGAGGCCAGAACAGTCACCGAAATCCAAAGAAAATGGCCTTGAGGGGGCTCGTTGGCTCAAGGGCGAACACTGCCTGCATTGGCACCAACACTATCAGGGGTGAGCAAAGAGGGAGCAAGTGTGTTGTAGAGACAAGGAAACAGCTAGGCAGGAGAGCACTATGAAAGTGACTTGAGAGCCCAAGGACTGAGCCTCGTTGTCCAAATCCCAGGCCAGGCTGTGGGAGGCAGGGGCCAAGTCAATGAGGCCTGGATAGAGAGGGCGGGGAGCGGGTTAGAATGAAGCTTCCCCCAGAGCTGGGGAGAGTAGAGACCAAAGCATGGCAGCAAAGGTGCCCTGGGTGGGTGAGGAGGGGCGTGTGTCCCCATTCTTGTGAGGTGGTACAGGGCACTAACATGGCAGCAGGTACTGGGCTGTGCTCTCTCTACAACCACCTCTGCCAGGGAGCCTTGGGTTTTGCAACTGAGGCTTGAGCAAACCCAGCTGTGGAGCAGAACAGGATGCAGAGAGGAGGGGCCCGTTCTGAGCTGCACAAACCAAGAGGCGCCTGCAGTATCCAATCTTCCTGCTGCCATCCACGTTGGTCAGAACGAACGAGAAGGTCTCCCTGAGGAAGAGCACACAAGACCTGGTTTACATTTGCTCACTAGGTTCTTTTATTTCCTTAAGATTTATTTATTTATTTTTGGCTGCATCGGGTCTTCATTGCGGCGTGCAGCCTCTTCGTTGTGGTGAGAGGGCTTCTCTCTAGTTGTGGCATGCGGGTTTTCTCTCTCTAGCTGTGGCACGCAGGCTCCAGGGTGAGTGGTCTCTGTAGTTGTGGTGCGAAGGTTCCAGAGCACGTGGGCTCTAGTTGAGGCATGCGAGCTCAGTAGTTGTGTCTTGGGCTTAGCTGCCCTGAGACATATGGGATCTTAGTTCCCTGACCAGGGATTGAACCCGTGTCCCCTCCATTGTGAGGTGGATTCTTTACCACTGGACCACCAGGGAAGTCCCTGCTCACTACATTCTAAAGCAGGAAGGCAGTCAGCATCAGAGCAGGGCTGAGGGGGTTGAGGAGGGTAAAAGGGAGCTGCTGATTAATCCTGAGAGTAACCGTAACATCAGTAATTTATTTAAAGTGCTTATTGGTGTCAAGCTCTAAATGTATCATCACATTTAGTTCTCAAAACAACCCTTTGAGGTAGGTTCAATCCCTATTCCCACTTTACAAATAAAGGATCTGAGACTCTGAGGGAGTGTTTCTCATCCAAGGTCATTCAACTCATAAGTGGTAAAGCCAAAACTTGAGCTCAGGCAGTCAAATTCCAGGATTCATGACGTAAAGGGCTCTGCCATATAAGGGACTCCTTAGAGGCCAAAGGGCTTCTTCTAAGTCCATCTTCTGCCAGAGGCAGTCAAAACACAGTGACTAGCTCCTAGGACAAGTGAAAGAGCCTCGCCCTTCTCTTAGAAGGGACTGCTTAACCTTGTTACCTGAGCTCTCTTGCCTCGAGGTGTCCCAGGCAAGATGTTTAGAAATGAATCAACTCCAGCCCCTCCCCATCAGGAAGGAAGCTGGTGAGAAATCCAGTTGACGGGGGTGCGGGAACCACGTGGTTCGCCCTTCTCCAATCCCAGATTCCCCCATCCCAGGGCTGAGCGATTACCTGGGATACTCAGTGAGTGGGGCCCACTCATTCCCATCTGGGAAGCAAAACAAGGGGATGGCTCCGAGCAGCCGTTCCTCCTCCTCCTGTTGTCCCCGAAGCAAGTTCTCTCGCTACAAGGAATGGGAAAAGAGACAGGTGGATGTGGAGGTAGGAGCAGGTGGAGAGAGCTTGGGGGCTGGCGGGCTACTCTGTGCCCATCACTGCATAGAGAATGCGTTCTGGGTCTGGCTGGAAGAACCCCAACGCTGAAACAGTCCCTCCCGGGCCAAGTCTACATGAACCTGAGTTGGACTTCAGTATCCTAAGGATCTACATAGTCAGGAAGGGGGCCAGGACCATGCTGAATGCAGAAAGGCCCAGAGACCTCCTGGCTTCCTGGGAGGACCACATCAGAGAGATACCGCATCTGAGAAGAGAAGCGGCCAGCTCAGTAGCCTCACTGTCAGGGTTAATGAGAAAGATGCCCTAACCCCACCCCTTCACCCGCTGCGGGACCAGACAAGAAGGAGTCTGATGCCACCAGCTACGTGCCTGCCCCACCCTTTCCCTCCCACCCACCCCAGGGAGGGGATTCCTGCAAGGACCTCTGGCAGAAGGTAAGCTTCTCTACAGAGAAGGGTGGCTGAGCATAGAATTTGGAAGAATTAGGAGGTCCCCCAAACAGCGGAAGAACTGGCCTAGTTTCCCAGCTAGGGAGCCTAGGTCAGTTGCTACAGAGGCCAGACTTAGATTCTGCAGGTGATAAGAGAAAACAGGGCTGGGGCTGAAGGAAACAGGAGCAGTGAGCTCAGGGCAGCTCTAGACAAGCCCCCGCAGGGTGGGGGGCTCGGGGTGGGGAGACGGCACCGACCCCCCCACACCGCCCATCGCCTCTCAAAACACCCGAACCCTCTGTCCGCCATTGCCCCTTCCTTCAGTCCTTACCTTGGGGAACTGGTAGGTGATTGTGGGCTCATAATCATCCCCCGAAGGCTTTTTTTTGAGAGAAACCACAAGGAGGTATTCAAAGAAGTGCTGCCCTCCGGCAAAGTTGGGTAGACAGTGCTCCTGGGCCCTTTCTGGTTCCTTTACAACTTCCCCCAGATTATCCTGGGGAGGTCCTGAAACCAAGACACCAGGGCCCACTGGTATCTCATTGATCCAGGCCCCGAGTGGAGGATGTGAGGCTCCAGTATCTTTGGCACCTCTAGGCTGTCATACCGACACCGAGGTCCCTGGACCCTGCCCAGCACCTCAGGTCCAGGCACGGGATCAGAGCCAACTGGGCAGTTTCCATGCCTGCCTGGGAGATTTGGAACCACCGAGGGTGGGGGGGCAAGAGGAGGAAAGAAGTCACTGATTCGGAAGCCAAGGAAATATACTGGGGAGGTCACCTGGGAGGCCCGAGGCCCCAGGGTAGCAGAAACTCTGCCTAAGTGAAACAGTACACCCCGAGTTGACTTGGACTCAAGAAATCAGAACAGGCCAAGGGCCACGTGACTGACCACAAGGCATGACCGGCTCTAAAAACCAACAGGGGAAACCTCCTGGCCCGGTCGCATGGGGGAACCAGGGGGAGGATGAGGTATAAAAGAAGAAGAAAAAGAAGTATTTCAAGGAAGAAACAGCCCCATTGAAGAGGGCCACCCTGGAAAAAAAAAGTAGCTAATCCAGTCCAGACCTGCTCCGTGTCGAGGCAGCCAGTTGCGGAAGCGCCTGAGTATCCCGCCTACCACTTGTCTTTCCATCTTCTTGGGCCTGTAAGGCATGGAGTGCTTGCCTTTCCTCTAACAGACTGGCTACAGAAAGCCTGAGAAAGCAGCTGCCGTTTCAGTCTCCAGCCACAACTCTATGAAGCCAAGCCACGTGCTGTCTTCCAAATAGGGGAGAGCAGTTTCCATCCTATGCACCCAATGGTTGAGCAAGAAGCCTGTGTGACAGGACCCAGAAAGGCAGCAGAATGCCTGCACTGACAGAGGCAGCATCCTGGCACTGCAGCTCAGACCTCAGCTCCTCCCAAGAGCCCCAGGGTGTGGTGAGAGAAAAGGTCATAGGCAAACACCTCCAGAGCCCAGCTGCTTCTGGGCTAAGGACTTTTAATTCTGGGCTGAAGATTGTGCAGTGGGTTTATTTACAACCCCTTGACAGTACAGAATGCCTTGCCAGCCCCAGGACAGGGATCTTATATCTCCATAACTGATTCCTGACATTTCACTTCCTAACTCAGTCAATGGCAGCAGATAACCTCTGCACGGCCCCCTGCTGCACTCTGGGACTTCCAGGACTTCAAGGCTGCAAGCAAGAGCACAGGACCCAAAACTCCTCACAGCAAGGTTGCCCCTGCCTCCCCTGATTAAAATCAATAGACTTGACCTCATTCATTATTTAAGTGGAGAAATTGTTCTAGCAAGAGGAATTCCTGGATATCAACATGAACCTAATCCTCTCCTGGTGGTGAAATAAAGAGCAAAGTCCACCTCTGGGTTGGAGAGTTCCTGATATCTCATCACGATCTACAACGGTGCATCTTTCATCCCCTGCAATATGTCCTAAGGCAAACTTGTCTCACTGGGACCTGTTCCAGGGCTCCAGCAAAGAATCCCTCCTCCCAGATGGGAAGCACTGACTTAGGACAGTCTCCCTGGCCTACAGTAGGGGACTGGTTGCATCAGTAGCCTGAGGGGCACTCAGTGGAGTGGAAAGCATCTGGGTGATCTCCACCCCACCCCCACTCCTGCTCAGTCTTTCTTCCTGGTTTGTCCAGGTCAACAGTTCTGCACAAGCTAAGAGCAGAGCAGCTGGGCCCTGGGGCTCCAGTGGTGCTGTGTCTGGAGGCTGGGGAAGAGAGACAGAATAGCAGTAAATCACCTGGGATTCTCACATAAACCCTTGAGTGTGTAAATGCACGTGGTAAGAGAGAAGGACTTTTGCCAGGAGGCTGCCCCTAAGAGGAGCTAGGAGGCAAAAGCGTTTGGTGCCAGTGTCTGCCACTCCTGAAAAGAATTAATAGACCTCTGGAAGAATGTGTGGTGCTGAAATAGGGGACACAGCTGCTTGCTCTTAATAGTTCCAGACCTGGCTTCTGTGGACTAGTAAAAGCCAGTACTCAGTGGCCCAGCCATGACTCCTGGGGAGATCAAGGATCACAGTAAATAAGAATGTTTCAATCACTGTAGCGACTTCCCTGGTGGCGCAGTGGTTAAGAATCCGCTTGCCAATGCAGGGGACATGGGTTCGAGCCCTGGTCTGGGAAGATCCCACATGCCACGGAGCAACTAAGCCCGTGCGCCACAACTACTGAAGCCCGTGTGCCTACAGCCCATGCTCCGCAACAAGAGAAGCCACCACAATGAGAAGCCTGAGCTCCGCAAGGAAGAGTAGCCCCCGCTCTCTTGCCTGCAACTAGAGAAAGCCTGCATGCAGCAAGAAAGACCCAGTGCAGCCAAAAAAAAAACAAGGAATGTTACATTCACTGCAATGGTGAGAACAGTGACCTGGAACACTCGGATCTGTCACCACACCGTATCTGCAACCTGCACGGACCGGCTGCACAATCCTCGCCACCAATCTGAGAAACAAGCATCTCCGGATACAGATGGGGAAATGGAGGCACAGAGTAATTCAGGGACTATTTGGGGAATACAACAGAATCTGCTGGGGGTGGGAATGATGAGAGTTTCATGTTCATGCTCCTACCTTCTGGATGCAGTACACACCAAACATCCCACAAATGTGGATGCCTCCTGTTTGCAAAAGACCTTGAGAAGCAAAATCTTTTCCCTGGGCATTCCAGAACCTCAGGAATGATTTCTTTTCCCTGGGCATTCCAGAACCTCAGGAAATGATTTCTTTCCCTAAATCCTTGGGGTTGCATTTTCAGCCCATTTCCTCCTGCTTTATCAGAAGAGCCAAGAGAACAGCAAAACGTACAATCGCAAACGAAGTTACTGGACTTTGGGGCTGAGGACCAAGAAATCCAGAAAAATGTCTTCCCCCTTTCAAAGGGGGTTATCAACAGAAGAGAAAACCTCCATCAAACATACATTTAATATGGGTCTTCTCATTTAATCCCCAGTGCCCTAGAAAGGAATTATTATCCTGAATTTTCAGTTTAGGAGGGAGACGCCCTTTCTAGAGAAGTCAGAAGTTGTTCCTCCACCAGGAAGTGCCTCCCACAGCCCTCTGACAAAAGTCCCAGAACCAGCTGGAATATAGGTGTAGGGACTTTCTGGAACCTTGATCTGGAAAGCTGGCCCTTCCTCTTCTAGCTCAGCTGCTCTCAACTCAGGACCACCACCACTGCCAACCCTCCCATCAGGATGATTTACACCCATGCGTGTGTATACACACACACACACACACACACACACACACACATCCTCCTACTACACAGTTGCCTTGGGGCCAAAAGGGCAAAAGAGGGAGGGGGAAATTCCGGGAAAGGTGGAGGATAGTATGGAAGATGAACAAGGCACACTCTCCTGCCCGGTAGGTGCCAGACCTCAGGACAGGTAATACTGGCTGCACATCTTACAGTCCCTCATTGTCATCAGGCACAGTCATCAGCCCTGTTTTGGGAACAACTGGAATGTTTCCTCTGGGCTGCAGGGAGCAGATCCCTTCCATTCACACAGGCTTCTGAGGGTCGAGGGAGACCAGGAAAGACCAAGCCAGTGCTCTCCAGAGAAAAGAGGCCACCAGCCCCACCCTGCATCTGCTCCTGCCACGGCACGCTCCCAGCCATCTGTCCCAACCCATGGTCTCTGACCTCTCTGCCTCTGTACAGGTGGAATGACCAGATAGATACTGGAAACCTGTGTTCAGGGAGAACAGCCAGGGCTAGGGGTGGGGGACAGGGGTAATGACAGAAGGAGCACTGATTCCCCCCTCCCAGGTCTCCCTAGCTCTGGGGCTTGAAGTAAGAGGGGGTCTCATTCAATCTTTTGACCACCAATGTTAGAAGGGGTGGACTGTCTTGGTATGACCCCTGCTTACTTTCCAATCTGTTCCCTTCTTAGAAGGTGGGACCTCTGGACAAAGTATCTAAGGGTTGTGGCTGCTTAGCCATCGGGCTGGTCAGTGGTAAGCAGCAATAAATATGTGTTGAATGAATGAAAAAAAGAATGAGTGAATTCCTAATTCCCTTCCTTCCAAAGCCCAGTGCCCCTGCTGAGAAGAAAGGAAACGAATATTGACTTCTAATTTAATCCGTACAACACTGTACGGCAGGAATCATTCTTCCTTCTGTAATGGGGGACCAAGGGATAAGGGAGGCTTGCCTTGCCGGGTTCGCACACTCTAAGGAAGCAGCTGAGCAGGCTCTATCCCAGCTCTGCTCGAGGCCACACTCTCCAGGGCTCCTCGCCGCCCCTGGGGGTGGGAGGGGGGTGACGTTGCAGGGGAAGGGCAGTGCTGTGGCCGGAGGCTGTGTGCGGGGCAAAGTCTCGGGCTCCCACGAGTGGAGTCCGGGGGCGGGGAGGCGGGGCAGCGCGGGGAGGCGGGCGGCCTGGGGCTGAGGCTGTGTCTCCCAGGCGGGCGCCGCGGCCCGGGAGCTGCAGGCACCCTGCGGTTGCCCCACAAACTTCCTGGCTGGTAGGACACGTGGCCCCGGGGCCCCACAACGGTTTCCTTTAGCTGGCGACCTCCCCTTTGCCCCTGCTGGCGTGGCTTCTCCTCTGACCTCCGACCCCTTCCCCACCAGCCCGTTTCCACCGCTACCTGCGCCCTTTCTCTCCAGCTCACCTGACCCCTGCCCAGCACCCCCGGAATGCCCCCTCAGACTGCTCCTCGATCGATCGCGACCCTCCGCACCGCCCTGCCTTGGCCCCTCGTCCCCGTCACCTCCTGCCCTGGCCCGCGGTCCCCCCGCTGTGCCCGCGCCCTCGCCCCGGCGCGCCCCGGCCCGGCACTAACCCCCACGGCCGCGCTTCAGTCTCAGGCTGGCTCGGAGACGGCGGCCGAGCCCATCCATGGCCCCTGGAACACCCGGCGCCCGCTCCCAGGTCCGCGCCGGCCCCGCCCCCCCAATGCGCGACCTCGGCTGGCAGACACTTTCACTTTTCCGCGGGGGAGAGGCAGAGGGGGACGAGCCGGGACGCGACGGCACACCTTCCGGACTCCGGCCCAACCCCCGGCGCACCTGGGCGGGCC
>NW_006774564.1:662329-667369 GCF_000442215.2 Lipotes vexillifer | reverse complement strand
GGGCGCCGGGCAGGGCTGCGTGGGGTGACAGAGGGCGCTCAACGCGCGTCCGGGAGGGGCGGTGCCACCTGGCTCCCACCCTCTGTGGGGCGTCCCCGGGAAGCTTGACTTTCCGAGCCCCGCGGTCCGCAAATGTTCGGGGTCGCCACGAAGTCACCCTCCGCCTCCGCGGCAAGCGCGGGTTGTGCCCTCCCGGTGGGCGTCCCTACACCTTCCAGGTGGCTCGGGGACTTATCCCAGAAGGAGACAGAGTTTTCAGAGTCGGCACAGCTTTCCAACCTCTCCACTTCGCCCCCTGCAACTGCGTTAGCCTCTGGCCATTTCCAGATCTCTTGCTATATTTGTCCTTTTCCTCCGTGGGGCCCGTGTCCCTGCGTTGCTCTTTTCCCTATTCCACTCCCCCAACGAAAGGACCTGGCCCTGTGAGCTCTTGCGGAGGGACTGGAGATGCAGTTTAGGGCCTTGACCCGGCCTTCCATCCAGCCTGCTCTTGGGCAGTTCAGCAAAATGAGAGTAATCCCTGCCCTGCCACCCTGCAAAGACGTAGAAGTCAAGGATTAGAAAGCTCTTTGTAAACTCTTATGTGATACAAATTTAAGGGATGACGATAAATAATGATGACAGTTGCAGCTAGCCACACTCCCTTTCTTCTAATCCCAAATCCCCATAGAGCCATTCAGCTTTTCTTCTGCCCTTCTCACCTTCATTGGCTTCCTTACACTCCCACATTTCAAGCTTCCTTTGTCAGAAATGAAACTTTGCTTTGGATAAGCCCCTCTTGCTCCTGGGGGATCTGCCCTGGCTTTCCTCTGCCTCCCAGGACCTGTAGGGCGGAAAGGATAGAGGAAGTGCATAGTCCATCTGAAATTTCTCCATTCACAGAGGTTTTAGCCTCTGTTTCAGGTATGAGTGGCAGAGGGGAGAAGACACTGTGGCAGAAATATGTCTAGGATCTATAGAAATGACCCCCAGACCTACCGCCCCCTTCCTCTCCCATGCATGGCCTCCAGGTGACTCTTCTGTCACAGACTATGGGTGAGCAACAGTGAGGAATCCAGCCCTGGTATTAAACTGTCTAGTCTTAGCCCAGAGGTTCTAAAAGTTGCCTCTACTCTGGGCCTATGCAATTTTGTACTTAATTACACAGTCTGTTTCTGTTCCCTATTCTCTGTGAATTTCCACACACGAGGACACATCTCTTTCTCAAGTACCTTCTCTTGGCTCTGCATTCATGTCTTCTGCATCTCCATGTAAGTATAGTAGTTGTTCATGATAAACTTGTCCCACTGGTTGAACATAATTGTGCCTTAATTTTCCCAACCTATTTTATGTCTGCCTTAACCAAACTACTTTCTTCCTGTAAAAACAGATGAAGAAATATGTGTGTAGGTACAGCAAAAAGATATGTACAAGACTGTTCATGTTGAATCTTATTCAAACTGTAAATAACCTCAAACGTCCATAAACAGTGACATGGATGAGTTGCAGCATATTCTTACAATGGAGTACTATACAGCAGTAGGAATGAATACACCATGACTGCGTGGAATAGCATGGTTACACCATACAAATATAATGTTGACCAAGACAGTCAGACACAAAAGACGACGTAATGTAAGTTTCCATTTATGTAAAGTTAAAAACAAGCAAAACTAACGTACGGAATGAGAAGTCAGGATGATGCTACGTTAGGGAGGAGGAGGATGTAGTGATTGGGAGAACACCATAGGGCTTCTGGGGTGCTAGTAGTGTCCTATTTCTTTCTTTTTCTTTTTTTTCTTTAATTAACATCAAGCCACTTACTTTCATTTATCTGTCACTTTTATTAAAGGATTTCATGATGATGCATGTTTCCTAAAGTTTAGGTGTGAAGCAAAATGAGCCTTTGTGTTTAAAAGTATATACGATACATCTTTTAGATGGTTTATTGTCCACCTTTGATTATGAACTATTACAATGAAAATGAAAAATTGGGCAACGTTGGTATAAGCTGTGGTTTTCGCATGCCTTACCTTGCTTCTTTTTATCCCTGTCTTCTCTTCATTTATTTGATGTTTTCTGCCTCACCACGACCATTTCAGTTGATGATACTGTGATAGTGAAGTTATTTGCCAGTTGGAAATATAAACCTTGCTCCAGTCACGATTTGTTTCGCTGCCGAAGGGCTTAATAATTTTTCTCCACCCAACTTTTTCTGTCTGTGGCGACCAAGGTAGTGTTATGAGAAATTCTCTCATGAATGAAGCTTAACTTCTGAATCTGGGGGCGGGGAGTAGAGTCCTGTTCAGTCAAGTTACTGATTTCTCTAGTTTATCTTTTTTGGTAACTAGAGCCCTCAGAACAAAATGGTAGCCAACAGACATTTCCCAGAGAAGAGGAATTCAAAAAGGAGTTCTCCACGATGTAGTAAGGACTCTTAGGAAATCATAGGACTTTTATAATCAGTATTGTCTCTCCTCTCTCACCATGCCCCTTGTATATGAGGGCAATATTGGGCCATCAATGTCCTATTTCTTAACCTGGTGGCAGATACATAGGTGTGGTCATTCTTTGCACTGTATGCTTACGTGTACTTCTTTCTATGTATGTGAAACTAAATAGTTTTTTTTTTAATAAAAAGTATCCATTAAGACATTAGGATGACATAAATGGAGGCATAAGCTAGTTGAGAATGAATTGAGAAATTATTGGGATGTAAGTAAGCAAGTATAAATCTACATTTTTGAGAAGTGTGGATAACAATAGGAAAAACTGGTCCATAGTTAGAGGGAGATCTGGGTTTAAAGTGGTGGGTTAAGATGGGAAAGGTGAGAGCATATTTATGGGCGTAAGGGCAGGAACCAGTGGGGAGGAGATGAAGAGTATGAGAGAGTGGCAGGTTGAACAAGATCTGAGAGGGGGGAGAAGGTAGAAGTTGGAGGCTTTGGCAGAAGACTGGCTTTAAATGGGAAAAAGAGCTTTATTTGTGGGAAATGGGTATAGATGTTGATTAATTTGTAGATGAAGAAGTGGGGAGTTAAAAGGATAAAATAAGAGGCCTCAGTTTCTACTAGAACAAAAGTTTTTTCCTCCTTTTCTTCTTGTAGCTGTGTTACTGAGTCCAAGCTCGCTCTGCTCGCCGCATGACAGGCCAATAAACCAGAGACGAGGTGTTGAGGCAGGGAATACGACTTTATTCGGAAAGCCGGCAGACCGAGAAGGTGGCAGACTAATGTCTCTTATCCGGCTTTGGATCCCAGTTTCTTTTATAGCACAGAGATGGGGAGGAGATAAGGAAGTAAGTAAAAAGGCCATAAGATTTGCAAATGTCCCCTGGAATGGCCAGCCTCGGGAAGGGGATGGGTTCATTTCTTCTTTCTTGCAGCCATCCACAGGTGGACAGGGTCAGGATGTTTCCCTGAACAAAGGCACTCTGGTTTAACATTCAGGCAGAGGGGCAGGGTTCCCTGAGGCAGGCCATTATGTATAGACAGTATCCTTTTAGTGAAAAAAAGCAACGGGAAGCAAAGGTTAAAGTAAAAGAAACAGATCCAACATGTAGTCAGATTTGACGCTTCCTCCCTCTCTATCCCTCTGCCTGTTCTCCCAGAGTCTGACTGTGGAGTGGGAGAAAATGAGCCCGCCTTCTTTTCTTGAAGGTCTTGAAAGGAAGCCCACAGGTAAGTTTTATTCAGGGAGGCAGCATGGCACAACAGAATGACGTTGGGTGCCTGGACTTAGCCCCAGGATGATGCTTACTTGCCCAGCAGCCTTGGGTTAGGCATTTCCTATACCTTACTCTCCTAAAATAAATAAATCACTTTCAGGGTGCTTGTGAAAACTAGAAAGAATAGATTTGTAATCCAAATGTCCAAACTTCACATATCTCTTTAATGCCCAAAACACTGTAGTCTCAAATCATCTCTTTTAATTGCAGAAGTGCTGTCTGTTACCAGGCTTCTCTTTCCAGGGATTTCCGGGCAACCTTTAAGAAGTGTTTACACATTCCACAAACCAATTCTGGTAGTTGCTTGTCATCAGAGTCCATAGTAGGGAATCCAAGCTATTACCTCCTCCTTCCTCAGTTATGCGTTTGTCTCCCCTGTGCCATTTTGCCCAATTTGGACATTGGCCCTATCTCCAACTCAGGACGGTGATAGCTGAGGTCAGGAAATAAGATTTGTTAGGATTTTGCTGACAGCTTTGATAACAAAGGATATTACAAAACAGAGAATTTAAAAGCGAGGTATCGCTGCTCTTGGGGTCCACAGAGGGGTCCTGTCCTGGCACTTCTCTGCCTGCCCCTAGGGCTGCCCCCATGTTGCAGGGACCAGCAGACTTGACCTCGGTGGAAATGCCCTTGAGTCTAGCCTTGTCTCTGTGTTCACATATTCCAGAATGATCTACGGTGGCAAGGTTTACTACATTCTGGGGGAGCCCTGCCCCTGAATGCGATCCTGTCCTTTGGCACAAAGCATCAGAACAACAACACCAACAAACCCCACAAAACACCTCCAAAGAATGGGTCCTTCGGTACAGAATAACACTGTCCATAGTCCTATACAGTTCTTCACAGCTTGAGGTGCACAGAAGCTCAACTATCTGTCCTTCAAGCCACTTTGGAGTCTTGGTTTCTAATCTCCTGTGAGAAACAACTTGAACAGTGACCCACGACTCTGCTAGGAATAATCAACAATAGCCAGGATTAGCAAAAGACCTCTGAGTACTAGGAACAAAGACTACCTTTTTTTTTTTTTTAATATTTATTTATTTATTTGGCTGTGCAGGGTCTTAGCTGTGGCATGTGCCTCCTTTAGTTGCGGCCTGCATGCGGGATCTAGTTCCCTGACCAGGGATTGAACCAGGCCCCCTGCATTGGGACCGCACAGTCTTAACCACTGGACCACCAGGGAAGTCCCACAAAGACTACCTTTTACATTCCCACAAAGAGATCCTGGAGCCAAAGTTCTCAAACCTCTCTCCTGGACAAGGGTCTCTGCTCTATATTTGGATAATTTTGACCAAATCTTGACCCCCCCCCCCTCCCCATTTAAATTAGAT
>NW_006774564.1:614453-662293 GCF_000442215.2 Lipotes vexillifer | reverse complement strand
CTCTTTCCTTTGTTTTCTTAAAAACACTTAACGATTTATAGTTAAACATGGATTTCTGAAATAAGTTGTTCAGCTATTCTCTGCCTTTCTAGAGTCACCCCAGGGGGCATGGATTGTGTCTCTTTTGCTCATCCCTGTGTCCCCAGTGCCTAGCACAGTGCTGGGCACACATTAGATAATCAGTAAACATTTCTCCATTGAATAAATAAGTGAATGACTAGGGGGGTAGTCTACCCTTAGCGTCCACCTCTAAGGAGACAGAAAATTACTTGAAACATTTTTGGTCTTCCAAGTTGTATCAGGGATAACACTTAGATTGCTTAACACTCATTCTGACTCTTTCTTTGCTGGATGAGTCTTTGATCAGAGGTGTATCAGATCAGTGGGATCTGATCATGGCGGTCCCAGTCTCCTTTCTTGAGAATGATTTGTAGTGGGCAGGTGACTCAGCTCTGGCCCAGTAAAAGGTAAGGAGGTGTCTGTCCTAGTCAAGGGGAAATCTGCTGGGGACTTCTGGTATAGGTTTCTCTAGAAGGGATGGTATTTTTCTGCCTCTGGACGTCACTGAGTTTGGATATGATGACAGGAACTGCTGAGATGAAGCCAGCCCATGCAGCAGAACAGTGTAGACCAGCTCTCGGAGTAAGGGGACCAGAGCCAGCTACAGCTGGGTTGGCAGGAGCCTGGAGCTGCCTCAGCTCTGCGCTTCTTGTTATCCAAGGTATCAACTCTTCCTACGGATTAAGGTGGTGAGCTTTCTAAGTACATTTTACATGGCGTCCAACACAATACACACACAGGTAATATACAAAAACACAAACTTCACAAAACAATACCACTCCTACTATATGCAATGTATTTCTTCTTTTTTTCTTCTGTTCTATTATTGCATTAAAAAATATGCTTTTTGAAGGCACCCTAAAATGATTTCATCACCTCAAATGTGTGTAACCTGCAGTTCAAAACACTTTGGAGTTTTCTGGTACTTTTAACTGCAGACTCTGGGGCCAGACTACCTGGGTTGGTATCCCAGTTCTGCCAATTACTAGTTTTGTCACATTGGACAAGTTTCTTAACCTCTCTGTGATTCGATTTTCTCATATTTGATGGGGATAAGACTGACCTACCTCATAGGGTTGCTTTAAGGATGCATAAATCAGTTAATGCACCCAAAGCACATGGTAAGGGAAGGCATTGGGAGGTCTGAAGAGAAGACTGACATGATCTCACAAAGATGAATAAGCTATGGTCCCTGTCCTCACGGAGTTTACATTCTTGTGGGAAAGATATAACGTAGAGGTGCTGAGATTAAGAGAAATACAGAACAGTCCAGAAACATGAAGGAGAAGCATGCATTCTAGCTGTGGCATCAAATCTAATCTCCAGGAGGTAGGACTGGGAGATAAAATGAGTTGTGAAAATTCTACTTACTTAAAAAAAAAATAGGGCTTCCCTGGTGGCACAGTGGTTGAGAGTCCGCCTGCCAATGCAGGGGACACGGGTTCGTGCCCTGGTCCGGGAAGATCCCACATGCCACGGAGTGGCTGGGCCTGTGAGTCATGGCCACTGAGCCTGCGCGTCCGGAACCTGTGCTCCACAACGGGAGAGGCCACAACAGTGAGAGGCCCGCGTACTGCAAAAAAAAAAAAAAAAAAAAAGACTAATTTTTAGAGCAATTTTAGGTTTATAGAAAATTTGAATGGAAAGTATGGACAATTCCTACATATATCCTTCACTCCCACCCTCACACACAGTTTTCCCTATTACCAATAAGTAGTACATTTGTTACAGTTGATGAGCCTATTATTATACACTATTATTATTAACTAAATTCCATAGTTTACACTATTATTAACTAAATTCCATAGTTTATATTAGGGTTCACTCTAGGTCTTGTAAATTCTGTGGGTTTTGACAAATGTATAATGACATGTCTCCACCATTACAGTATCATATGGAGTAGTTTCACTGCCCTAAAATCCCCTGTGTTCCCACCTATTCATGCCTCCTTCCCTCCCTGGAATCCCTGGCAACCACTGGTCCTTTTACTGTCTCCATAGTTTTGCCTTTTTCCAGAATGTCACAGAATTGGAATCGTAGAGCAAGTAGCATTTTCAGATTGGCTTCTTTCACTTAACAATATCTACTTATATTTTAAAAACCTCTCTGAATACAGAATACATTCAGAAGAAAAAGAACAAAGAGTAAGAATTTGAAAGTATCTTTCATCACTATTCAGGGCTCTGAGCAACCAATAGGCATAACCAATGTCCTCGACATGCATCTGCTTAATAAATATTTGTTGAATAAATATGAATAAATTCCCAGTGCTATGACTGCAACATTAGCACATGGTTAGTACATATCTGCTGAGGGGAACTACAGTCCTAACACCTTTGATTTTAACTTAGGAGCTTCCCGGTTGTCCTTGGCCATTCACTTAATAGGAACAGACAGTTCTCATGGTTTGAGCTCTTTACATGTTCCAGGAACGATGCTAAGTATTTTACAAATATTATTTCAAATCAGCATTACTAATAATCCTTTGAGCTTGGTGTTACTATCTCTGTTTTATAGATGAAGAAACAGGTTCAGAGATGCAAGGTCACACAGCAAGGTAAAGTGAACCTTTCATTCACACTCAGATGGGAACGTTATCTCCAGGTTCTTGAGCCACTGCCAATGAGTCCACCAGCAGTTGCTGTGGAGTCTTCTATGGAGCTGACAAGTGGTCTGGCCCTCAAAGCCTTCCCTGATGTCGTCAGACAGATATCCTGTGTGATTACAGTCAGGTCAGTCTGCTCAGTGCTCCTAAATTGCCCTACCTTCCACACTGAGGAATTCCCCAAAGTCTATGTGGGTTTCATTGTTGTTGTTGTTGTTTTTTCTTTTTGGGGACAGAGGCTCATCATTTTCGGTGTCACAGCTACTAAAAGTCCTCAGAGATGTGAATGATCTCCTAGAGATAAGGCAGACAGTTCTACTGAAATGCTAGGAAAATAAGCCCACCATTCACCATTGTATGGGGAAAGAAGGGGCCCTGAAGATCATGTATGGCTTTGTAATTCATCGAGGAGCCTTATACATTTCTGCATTTAGAAATTTTAAATGACTGAGTTCTCCAACACTTCAAACTTCTGGCAGGGAAGACATATTAATCCAACAAGCAAATCTTCTAAACATGTAAATGAGTCTTGCAAATCGAACATATCGACCTGCTAAATGTGGCAAGCAGACAGAAGATAACCAAAGCCACACCGTGAAGATAAGTCACTTTACCTGAATGAACACAATTTACCAAAAGTACTGATCCCACTGTCATCTATTTATTCTCTCCTTGTTTATCTGCACATTTTCCCAGAACTACATTTTTTTCTCAGCCAACCAAGGGAAATTTAAAAACCCTCAGTCCCATGACTACAGTAACTGACATTTCAGAATCAGAGTTTTGTCTGAGACTCTGGATAACTAAACAAGGCTGACACAGTAATTCTAAGATCATTCTAGATGAGCCATAAATAAGCTGAACTCTTCTTAATTCTTTTCAATCCTATACATTTTCTTACAATTTAGTGCATCTTCTATCACCTTTTTGATATTTTGAACAGTAACCTTTTATAACACTTTTACTGAGATACCTTCCATGTGAATTTTGATTGACTAATTTGAACTTCTCTTCTCCTTGTCTAGTTTTCAATGAAATGCCTTTATTGCCTGCAGTGAAATCTTTTTGTTCCATACCCTCTTTGTTTCTCTATATCTCATTTGTCTCATTAACCATATTCTGGGCATTTATTGACAGAAAGAACCTAGACTTGTAAAATGTCCAGTTAGAAGGAACTGGATCAGAGGCATTCCTATGCCCCAGGCTGGCCCTGTCAAGGGCTGCTACCTCTGCAGACACAGTCTCAGCAATAGGAAAATCCCCTCCTTGAGAACTTAGAGTCTGCCAGTCCATGGCCTCCCGGGCCATGTGTGTGCGTGCGTGCGTGTGTGCGTGTGTGTGTGTGTGTGTAGCCTTGTCATCATACAGCTAATTAGTGGCTGTCTAAGGACAGGCTCTGTCCAAGCCCTTATCTTCAGCCCAGTGAAGGGATCTGATGGATAACTGTCTTCATTTTTTCCCCCCTTTTTCCCTTAATGAGCAAATACCACAGAAAGCAGTGGGCACTCAGCACAGCCCTAGAACACAGAGATCAGTAAATACTTGTTCATTGACTGATTAATGACACTGACCCCCAGCTGTCCACATTCACCCTAACAACAGAGCCTAAGAATATACGAGCCCCACACCCCCATGGGTCTCTTCCTCTCCCCTTACGCCTGCCCAGTTCAGAAAGGAGCTGTGCTGAACAACCTTGACCATGGCCATCCTGTAGTGGAAGCTAAGGAAATGAAGAAAGGCTTTGAAAGACAAGTATGTGAAGAAAGGGGGAAGGTCACAGTGGGCAGGGACCTGGAGGGAAGAGAGAAAGGTGGCTGGGTAGAGAGGCCGGGGGCAGGACTGTCATCCCCCTAACAACCAAGGCTGCCCACTTGGGTCTCAGAGACTGCTCTCCTTTCCTTCCCTTTGGCTCCTGCAGAAAATATTATTTTGTCTTATGTCTCAGTCATATTTAACTAGATGGATGCATATAGGTGTATGTACGTACACATATATATGCTCACATAGGTGCCCACATGTCTATTCAGCTATACATACCAAATTGACAACTGTTCCCAAACTGGACTCTGCCGAATAGAGCCACTCAAACTCAGTGCCCTCAGGGAGCTCGCACTCTTGGGATGACACATCAACTCAAGGATAAGGGCCTGCCTCCCCTTGGGTGGATGCCTATATCAGACTTTTCTAAGAGCTGAAATAAACCACAGCCTACTTCATCATTTCTCCACTTCTCTCCTCACTTTACATCTCACTCTAACATTTCTTCATGCAGCTGTCATTTCCTGAGTGTCTCCTGTGTCCCAGGCACACTTCTGGATGCTGTGGATTGAACCACACAAACTTGAACCTGGCTCCAAGGAGGTACCCCCTCAGCACTCAGAGGAGTTTCCACAACCAGTACAAATTGCTGGCTTCTTGTGAGGACCAAGGGAGATTGTAGTTATGAAAATGCTTCGAGTAATTGGAATACCCGAGCTAATATTTTTGCCATATACTTCAGTGGTATGTATAACAGAGCTCACTAGTGTTCTTGCAGCTGAGAGGAAGCAGAAGGGAACAGTACTCAGCACCTTCATGGACCACACGAAGGGTGTGAGGTCTGAGCAGCAGTCAGGTTGTGAGTACGTGAGAACCCAGGAGCATCCGGGTCCCATAGTGAATGGGGCTGTGCGCTTAAAACACACTTTGTTTTATTTTTGCTTTCTTTTTTTTCCTTTTTGTAATATACATAGGAAACTAAATGCAAATTGGTACTTATTTTATAGGGGCCCAGATACCAGTCCCCTGCTTATCAGGAAATGGAAAGTATTGGTTGCCCTAGCAACAGAGTCCTGGTGGCAAGAGACCTGGGGGCAGGAGGAGGGGCTATGGTTGTTTACCAGCTTGTTCTGGAGAAGGAGGTGGAACCCTCACCCACTGCACTAACCAGAGGAAACTGTCTGTTCCCCAAGGTCATTGTGGGCTTCCTGCCAGAGCACGTGAAATTTCAAGTCACGAATGAGGTGGGCCTTCACCTCAAAGTCTGTCCATAGAGGGAGATGGAAGGGTGTGTTTGTGAATGACCAACCAACCGCCTCCCAGCTCAAACTTGAACTCCTTCATGCTGACTGGGGGAAACTGCAGGTAAAAGGAGCACCAGGCTTTTGAATTCTGCGTTTCAATCCTGGCTCTGCCATTTGAAATCTGTGTGGGTAGAGGGTATAAAGTCCATTGGCTAAGAGGGTTACATAACTATCTCCCATCCTTTTTTTTTTTTTTTTTGCGGTACGCGGGCCTCTCACTGTTGTGGCCTCTTACGTTGCGGAGCACAGGCTCCGGACGCGCAGGCTCAGCGGCCATGGCTCACGGGCCCAGCCGCTCCGCGGCATGTGGGATCTTCCCGGACCGGGGCACAGACCCGTGTCCCCTGCATTGGCAGGCGGACTCTCAACCACTGCGCCACCAGGAAAGCCCTTCCCATCCATTTTAATTTTTCCCCTTTCCTTCCCAGTTCTCAGGATCCCTTTATCTCTCCTCTTGTGCAGCCAGTCAGAACTCAAAATTCTTCTCACTTTATTGTGCAAAGCAATTTTGTTTTCTTTGTTTCATTTTTTGCTCTCTAAACCAGATCCTGAGACCTAACTTTTCAGAATTGAGCGACTATGTAAGTGTTATGCTAACAACAGCAATAAAATTCTTCTCCAAAAGTAATTCTGTCTCCAGCTTTAATATAACATTGATTTTTTTTTTTTTCCTCATGGCAACTCTGGTGGTTCTTCACTCTACACTTCCCTACATCCCTTGCTCCTCAAGATAACCTAAATTGAATGAGAGAGCCAAACTGGTGTGATATCTCTACAGACCTTTCCCTGCAGATAATGTATGACTTTGTAATTCATTGAAGATCCTTAGAAATTTCTACATTTAGAAATCTAAAATGACTGATTTCGGGCTTCCCTGGTGGCGCAGTGGTTAAGAATCCACCTGCCAATGCAGGGGACACGGGTTCGAGCCCTGGTCCGGGAAGATACACATGTCGCGGAGCAGCTAAGCTTGGGGGCCACAACTTCTGAGCCTGCATTCTAGAGCCTGTGAGCCACAATTACTGAGCCTATGTGCCACAGTTACTGAGCCTATGTGCCACAGTTACTGAAGCCCGCGTGCCTAGAGCCGTGCTCCGCAACAAGAGAAGCCACCGCAATGAGAAGCCCACGCACCACAGCAAAGACCCAATGCAGCCAAAAATAAATAAATAAATAAATAAATAAATAAATAAATAAAATAAAATGACTGATTTCTCCAGTGCTTCAAACTTCTGGCAGGAAAGACATATTAATCCAAGTCCCCAGGGGTGGAATACTCCTCACAAGCCATTTTTCAAACAATCTGAAACCAAACATGCCCACCCTTCTCCCCTCCATCTTCCTCCTGTGTCTTTCTTTCAATCAGCTTGTTAATGAAGTCTTCCAAAATCAGTCTGCCATCTTGCCAACATCATACCAGTACATGTTTATTATATACATCTGCCAAACACTGGCAGGGCCTGGGGGGAAGGGGTGGTTTTGTAACAAAATTGCAAAAAGCAATCTATGATAGAAATTGTCCATCACCAACTTAACATTCTTCCTGCAGCATGCCCCTTCTACTCTGCCAATAGAACCTCGATGTGTTTAGCTACCAGTAGAAATCTTTTGACTTTAGGGAGAGAAGATCTCTTACTCTGGCCATAAGGAATGAATTGCAATTTGCCTGGACCACACATAGTAATCTCATTCTCCTAAGGTTGGCTACATGAACCAATGAGATATGAGGGGAAGTTTGCTGGATGGGGTTTCCAAGAAAGTTTTTGCTTTCTTGGGTAAAAAGGGACAAACTCAACTGGCAGGGTCCCTTTTGTCCCTTTGCCATTGCTTCTTTCCTGGAATACTGACATCGTGCTTGAAAGTACAGCAGCCATCTTGGGACCATGAGGCACAGGAAAAAGGACAAAGATACAATCTTTTATGTATGGTTTAAGAGAAAGATAGCAAGACCCTGGGATACTAATGGTAACCTTGAGTAGCTGACCATCCCTGGTCTTATGTGAAACAAGCCTCCATTTGTTTATGGCTCTTGAGAGCCATTAATGTATATGCATCTTGACATCAATCTTGATTCCAAATTCAGTGCATGGAAAAAAATCCCATCTGCCCTACTATCAAAATGTATCCCAGATTTCAACCACTTCCCATTGCCCCTGCTGCAACCTGGTTTAAGCCACCCTCCTCTCTCAGAATAATGTAGTATTCTCTTGACAGACCACCTGTGTCTGCTCTTTTGCCTCTTCAGTCTATTCTCAACACAGCAGCCAAAGTGATTCCATAAAATGTAAGTCAGACGGTATCACTCCTCTCATCAAAACCCTCCAATGGTGTCCATGTTACTCAGCTTAGAAGCCAAACTCCTTAGAATGACCTACAGGGCACCTGCATGATTTCACTCCTGGTTTTAGATAGTTTCTGTTATGCCACCTTCAAGTTCACTGTTATTTTCTTCTTCAGGATCTAATCTACTTTTATGTCCATCCAGTGAATTTATCATTTTGAATATTGTATTTTTCAGCTCTTGAGGTTCCATTTTTTTTATGGTTTCTATCTCTCTCTTCATTACATCGACTGAAATAAAAACACACAATATGAGACATGTGAGTTTCAGTCTTATTTGGGGACTTACTGAAGACTATAACCCTGGAGACAGACTCTCAGATGGCTCTGAGGAACTGCTTGAAAGAGGTAGGGGGGAGGCCAGCATATATGTGATTTTGGAGAAGGGGTACATGCAATCAAGCACACATCTTGGTAGAAGGTTGCTACTAGTCAAGAGGAACAGCTATGGTTAGTGCTTTTCTAAGTATGGAAAGATGCAAGAATCCAGGTTCATAAAATTTTCTCCTGAAAATATCTGACTCTCTGAAGGCCTGTTCTGCCCATTTTTCCAGAGCACAGTGTGCCTTGCTCCTGATCTCTGCCCTAAACTCCTTTCAGGGTGTGTTGAAGGTCAGTGACTACAGTGGCTAATGACTCAATCATGGTGGAGCCGGATGGTGAGTAAAATTCTTTAGTTGTCAATTATATTTATGTTTCCCTTTAAGTCCTTGAATATACTTATTATAGCTGCTTTAAGGCCTTTGCATGTCAATCTCCATTTTCTAGGTTTGTTTTTATTTACACATTTTCATCCTGGTTATTAGTCATCCTTCCTGTATTTTGGCATATCTAGTAATTTTTTATTGGATGCTGAACACTGTAACTGTTATGTCATTGAATGTGTAGATTTTGTTGGCAGGCAGTCAATTTACTGGCAGACTGGCTTGACTATTTTGCAACTTGTGTCCAGGCTTTGTTAGGAATGGTCTTGAGTGGTTGTTTAGCTTTCAGCTCTCTAGTGGTGTTTTTTTCCTTGGTGATGGATCTTCACCCATTCTTCTGGAGTTTCACCCTTTGCACGTACAGCTTGGCATTCAGCAAAGATTCAGGGGAACTACACAGATTTCTGAAGCTCTTTTTCTGTATTGCTCCCTTGTCTCCGGGATGCTATTGCACAATTTCCATATATCCCAGCCTCTTCCAACTCCAATCTTTGTCCTCTCAGCTCAGTGAGACCACCATGCTCTTCATAGGCCCCCCCTTCCTTGTGCTACAATCTGGAAATGGTCCCAAGGCAGAAATCTGGGGGAGAAGTAGGGTTCACCTCATTTGCTTTCCTTCTGTCTGGGTTCACAGTCCTGCACTGCACATTGCTTACTGCCTGCAAATAATGGTTTCACATATTTAAACTAGTTCTCTAGTTTATGGCACGAGGGTTACTCAGTCATAACTGGAAGTGGTCACAAACCCTTACTAAATGTGTAGTGCATTTCAGCCTCTGTGCTAGTTACTAGGATACGAAGTTGAGTGTAAGTACATTGGCACGTGGTAGAGGAAATGAAACTCAGAGCGGGGAGATAATTTGCCTAAGACAAAGCCGTCGGTTGGTACCAGGAGGAGGGTCCAGGTGTTTTACATTCTTAGGCTGTTCTTTATGCACAAGCCATATCATTTTTTCCTCAGCTTAGCTCCTCTGAGCACTTTCTCCCCCTCAGTCTCTGTCTTCTAACATTTGGAATACTGACTCCTTCAACCAGCTCCCCTCCAACACCTCCCCAACCCCTCTTTCAGACTAGCTGGGAAAGTTCTTTCAGGCCCACATGTAACAGACCATTTAGAAGGATTGAGACCCACGCCATCACGAGCCAGTGGGTTGAGCTTTGTGATTCTCTCCACTTAGACATCTGCTTCAGATTTTCCCCAAAGTCCCTTCACGCCAACATGCAGCAAGATGAGCCCATGTCGAGGAAATTGTGCCAAAAATAACACACCTAAGCAAATGGGATTCATCAAAAAATAAGCAGAGTAATAAACATCTGCCTCTGTGCATCAGGCCCCAAGGGGCTGAGGGTCACAAATAAAAGGCCTCTTTTCTCCAGGAGCATTCATTCAAGGGACTGGTGTTGGCAGACACCTCCTGCTGCTGGTTTTTCAGGGTCTGCCTCAGATACAGATGTCCCCCTTTCCCAAGGTCATGCCCTTACCAGGGTAGCCCACATCTGGGGACAAAATTGGGTGGGAGGATAAAGGAAGGTCCAGGTATTTTATTTATTTATTTATTTATTTGGTCCAGGTATTTTAGTCTGAAGCAGGACAACTCAGATGGACACCACTTGCTCTAGAGCTCCTGGCCAGGTTGGCCGAAGCTTTGTCAAGGCTGTGTCATGACTCAGCTTCTCCCTCTGCCCAGTCCTGCCCCGTCTCCCTTCCTTTCACAGGTGATGATTCCTGATAAACGACTTGTGCCCAAGCCCTGACTCCACATCTGTAACCAGACTACCTAAACTGTGATGTAGGAAGCCACCACTGGGCTTTGGCAGCTACATAGAGTCCAGGTTCCCTGCAGCCAGGGCCTCAAGGTCAGACAGTGGGTGATGACCCCCCAGGAAGGTCACCCTGATGCACAGGTTCTGGCCCCTCACAACTCTCCACCTCCCTTCTTTACCAGTGTGACAGAAAATTGACATGAACATCCAGAATATATCGGAAAATAACATTAGATATTTACTGAGTGTACATTCTGATCCAGGCACTATACTAAATGCTTCACATGTGTGATCAAATTTAATCCCCACAGGCAATCCCACACGGGAGGTCATCTTATTGTCCCTATTCTCTAAAGGACTTTCCTCTTCCCTGGCCTGTGTCTGCAAAATGTTGGGGCAGGTCCATGGGCAGGTGATGTATGATTATCTCAGGCCCCCTCCAGGAATCTGGCCCCAACTTCTAGGGCATGAGACCCTCACAACAGCTTCCTTTCATGTCTGGCTGGTGCTTATGTCCTTCTTTTCCTCGTTCCTCCCCCAACTTTCAATTCTTCAGATCTGGCAGCTCCCCGCACGGGGCCCACTGACAAAATCAGAGGCACTTTCAGAGCTCCACCCCTACCCTCAAAACTAGGAAGGCGAGAAGCGCGCAGCCCACATCCTGTATTTGAGCCCAATTCCCACAAGTGGTTCAATCTAGGCAAGTCTTTATGCAACAGCTTTCAGCTTCCCTCCAGCTTAGCAAACACCCACTTGGGGTCCCAAGAGGTCACTCATTCACTCCTCCGTTTATCAATGGCGCACTACCAGTGGTGAACCTACTGTGGACAGGGGCCGGCTGGAAGGACACAGATGAATGACCTGTTTGTTTATTCTTACACTTGTTTATTTAATAATGACTTACTTTATTTATTTTTTTATCTTTGGCTGTGTTGGGTTTTCGTTTCTGTGTGAGGGCTTTCTCTAGTTGCGGCGAGCAGGGGCCACTCTTCATGGCGGTGCGCGGGCCTCTCTCACTGTTGCGGCCTCTCTTGTTGCGGAGCACAGGCTCCAGACGAGCAGGCTCAGTAGTTGTGGCTCACGGGCCCAGTTGCTCCGCGGCATGTGGGATCCTCCAGACCAGGGCTCGAACCTGTGTCCCCTGCATTGGCAGGCAGACTCTCAACCACTGCGCCACCAGGGAAGCCCTGAGGTCCTATTCTTTTTGAAGCACGAGTCCTAGAAATATGTGGGGGGAGAGCAGAGAAGCAAGAAACAGTCTTTATTTATTTATTATCGAAGTAGAGTTGATTTACAATGTTGTGTTACTTTCTGCTGTACAGCAAAGTGATTCAGTTATACATGCATATACATTCATTTTTATATCCTTTTCCCTTATGGTTTATCACAGGCTATTGAATATAGTTCCCTGTGCTATACAGTAGGACCTTGTTGTTTATCCATTCTATATATATTAGTTTGTATCTGCTAACCCCAAACTCCCACTCCATCCCCAACTCCCCCTCACCCTTGGCAACCACAGGTCTGTTCTCTATGTCTGTGAGTCTCTTTCTGTAACAAACAGTCTTGACCTTACACTCCACTTAGTGGAAGGGAGAAGGGCTAGAGTCCATGATTAAACTACTTTACCATAGTCCCGTCTCACACACAAAGTCCAGAAGAATGGGCAAGACATTTTTAGTTCAGGTTTAACAGCATAAGGGGTTCTCAGAGAGGTGGGTAGTTCTTTTGGGGGGCTGAGTCTTTCTATTTAGATCCTCTGGGTGTGTCACAGGCCAGTTCCTCTCACCAAGAAGTAAATACCTCTGTCTGAACCTGCTCTCTCCCCTCCCCCTCATGGACACTTGGTCTCATTTAGCCTCCCTCCCAGCGTCCTGCCCCGTAGTTGGGCCTCTCTCAGCACACATCCCATGTGTCTCCAGGCTGACATGCTGAAAGAGGCTGTCTCTTCCTCTGACTTGAGGCACATTAACAAAAGCCCCTTCTGTTACACCAAGTGTAGGCCTGAACTAGGTCCCAGAAAGCAAGGTGGGAGGTGCCAAGCCTCAGGAATGTGTGCAAGTTGGGACAAACAAGAAAAACCCATTTTGCCATATTTAGAACAGAGCATTTCTTTATCCTTTTTCTGCATTTTTCCCTTCTAACTTCCCTGGCGTTCTGCCTCTGCTTCGTCCATTTTTTCAGTCCATACCTATTTCCACAGTGAGCTGGGTCACGGACTCATTCCTATATCCATATTCCTATCCCCATTCACCCTCCCAGCTTTTGGGAGACATTCTCTATCCCAGCAAGAGACTGAGGGGTTGGGGGACACAGCACCTTCTCAGTCCACAAGCCCAGGTGTTGAGCCACTCACCAACCACCACCAGAGGGCGCTACTGCCCCTTGCCTCCTGCTGCCAAGGCACTCTCCCAGTCCAGGCTGGTGGTGGTTCAGCCCAAGTGCAAGGGCCTGGAACCAGAACTCTACCTGGACCAGTGACAGTGCCTCACTTTCCTTACTGGCTAATAAAAAGCCACATTTCTTTTTTTTTTTTTTCAATAAAAACATATGTATTGCCCATTCCACTTATTTTCCACTTTTTTTTTTTAACATCTTTATTGGAGTATAATTGCTTTACAATGTTGTGTTAGTTTCTGCTGTATAACAAAGTAAATCAGCTATACATATACATATATCCCCATATCTCCTCCCTCTTGCGTCTCCCTCCCACCCTCCCTATCCCACCCCTCTAGGTTGTCACAAAGCACCGAGCTGATCACCCTGTGCTATGCGGCTGCTTCCCACTAGCTGTATATTTTACATTTGGTAGTGTATATTAGTCCATGCCACTCTCTCACTTTGTCCCAGCTTACCCTTCCCCACTCCCCGTGTCCTCAAGTCCATTCTCTGTGTCTGCGTCTTTATTCCTGTCCTGGCCCTAGGTTCTTCATAACCTTTTTTTTTTAATTTTTAGATTCCATATATATGTTTTAGCATATGGTATTTGTTTTTCTCCTTCTGACTTACTTCACTCTGTAGGACAGACTCTAGGTCCAACCACCTCACTACAAATAACTCAATTTTGTTTCTTTTTATGGCTGAGTAAAATTCTGTTTTATATATGTGCCACATCTTCTTTATCCATTCATCTGTCGATGGACACTTAGGTTGATTCCATGTCCTGGCTATTGTAAATAGTGCTGCAGTGAACATTGTGGTACATGACTATTCTTGAATTATGGTTTTCTCAGGGTATATGCCCAGTAGTGAGATTGCTGGGTCATATGGTAGTTCTATTTTTAGTTTTTTAAGGAAGCTCCATACTGTTCTCCATAGTGGCTGTATGAATTTACATTCCCACCAACAGTGCAAGAGGGTTCCCTTTTCTCCACACCCTCTCCAGCATTTATTGTTTCTAGATTTTTTGATGATGGCCATTCTGACCAGTGTGAGGTGATACCTCATTGTAGTTTTGATTTGCATTTCTCTAATGATTAGTGATGTTGAGCATCCTTTCATGTGTTTGTTGGCAATCTGTATATCTTCTTTGGAGAAATGTCTATTTAGGTCTTCTGCCCATTTTGGGATTGGGTTGTTTGTTTTTTGGATATTGAGCTGCATGAGCTACTTGTAAATTTTGGAGATTAATCTTTTGTCAGTTACTTCATTTGCAAATATTTTCTCCCATTCTGAGGGTTGTTTTTTCATCTTGTTTATGTTTTCCTTTGCTGTGCAAAGGCTTTTAGGTTTCATTAGGTCCCATTTGTTTATTTTTGTTTTTATTTCCATTTCTCTAGGAGGTGGGTCAGAAAGGATGTTGCTGTGATTTATGTCATAGAGTGTTCTGCCTATGTTTTCCTCTAAGAGTTTGATAGTGTCTGGCTTTACATTTAGGTCTTTAATCCATTTTGAGTTTACTTTTGTGTGTGGTGTTAGCGAGTGTTCTAATTCCATTCTTTTACATGTAGCTGTCCAGTTTTCCCAGCACCACTTATTGAAGCAGCTGTCTTTTCTCCATTGTATATTCTTGCCTTCTTTATCAAAAATAAGGTGATGGGTTTCCCTGGTGGCGCAGTGCTTGAGAGTCTGCCTGCCTCTGCAGGAGACGCAGGTTCGTGCCCCGTTTCGGGAAGATCCCACATGCCGCGGAGCGGCTGGGCCCGTGAGCCATGGCCACTGAGCCTGCGCGTCTGGAGCCTGTGCTCCGCAAATGGGAGAGGCCACAACAGTGAGAGGCCCGCATAACGCAAGGAAAAAAAAAAAAAAAAAAAAAAAAATAAGGTGACCATATGTGCATGGGTTTATCTCTGGGATTTCTATCCTGTTCCATTAATCTATATTTCTGTTTTTGTGCCAGTACCATACTGTCGTGATTACTGTAGCTTTGTAGTATAGTCTGAAGTCTGGGAGCCTGATTCCTCCAGCTCCATTTTTCTTTCTCAAGATTGCTTTGGCTATTCAGGGTATTCTGTGTTTCCATGCAAATTGTGAAATTTTTTGTTCTATTTCTGTGAAAAATGCCATTGGTAGTTTGATACATATTTCATTTTTATTTCCTCCTGTGGCAGAACTGAGTTCTGAATTTCCTCCTCAAGCAAATCCCTGAAAAGCATATTTCTGACCAACCTTAGGTTAATAAGTATAGTTTTTTCAACCTTTAGGGATTCAGGTCTTCCCTGGGGTTTGAAACAGAGCTAGATCTTCCCTTCCTAGGTCCCTGTTAATCAAGCTGACCCAGAGTTGGCATTGAAATCTGGCCTTATAACCAAAATGGACATCCTCACACTCCCCCCATCTGGTGATTCTCAGTTCCTATGTTGCTCATAAAGTCTCTCAGTCACTCTTGTTCCCACCTGGAGACTTGCCTGAGATTTGGCTGCAGTGCATGTTTCTGACTCTTCTCTGCACCCTAGCAAAGTCAATGTCCTCTTTCTAATCCTGTCTGAAAGCTTGCTTTCTGAAGGAAGCCAGCCCGGTTCCTCCCAGCACACTGCAGCCATTCTCTAGCCACAGTCCTCCATTCCATTTGCACTGCTGTTCTATGTGTATTTTATTCCCTATTCCTTCATCTTGCATCTGACACAGGTCTCACCTACGTCCTCTTTCCCGGCTTAGATGCAGAAGCTCTAAATAAAGATCGACAGATCAGACTTCAAAAAAATATTTTTAACTGCACAAAGAAAATATAAACAAAATATAAAGTGAACTAAATGGGAAAAATATAAAATAAATATGAGAGAGAAAAGATTAACGTATACATAATAGAGAGGAAATTCCTAAAAAGCAATACCAAAAAGAAGGACAATCCAGTAGGAATGGGCAGGCAATAGTATTGGCCAATAAACAAATAACATAATTGCTCAATGTTTAATTTTAATATAAATTAAAACTAAGGCATCATTGTTTAATATAAAGGATATAAAAGACTGATAATAACTATTATTTGTTAGAATGGGGGTGATGGGCCCACTCCACATATTGGAGGGAGTATAAACTGAGGAACATTTTGAAGACTAATATAGAAGTAGTAAATGCATGTTTTTTTGGTACAAACTCATGTCATTGCAGTATTTACTGTAATTGTGAAATATGGAAACTAAAACATCCATCAGTGGGTAATTGTAGCTGTTGAAAAAGGCATATAAATTGATATATCTTCATTGGTGACACACAAGGATGTTTTATCACAAATTGTTGAGTGCACATATGTGTGTGTGTGTGTGTGTGTGTGTGTGTGTGTGTGGAGAGAGAAAGAGGAGAGTTAAGAATGATATATCCTATAGTCACTACGGAGAACAGTATGGAGGTTTCTTAAAAAACTAAAAATAAAACTACCATATGACCCAGCAATCCCACTCCTAGGCATATACCTGGTGAAAACAATAATTTGAAGAGATACATGCACCTCAATGTTCATTGCAGCACTATTTACAATAACCAGGACATGGAAGCAACCTAAATGCCCATTGAGGGATGAATGGATAAAGAAGATGTGGTACATATATACAATGGAATATTACTCAGCCGTAAAAAGAATGAAATAATGCATTTGCAGCTACATGTATGGACCTAGGGATTGTCAAACTGAGTGAAGTAAGTCAGACAAAGATAAATATCATATGATACTGCTTATATGTGGAGTCTAAAAAATGGAACAAATGAACTTATTTACAAAACAGAAATAGAGTCATAGATGAAGGAAAAAAACTTATGGTTACCAAGGGGGAAAGGAGAGGGAGGGATAAATTGGGAGATTGGGATTGACATATACACACTACTATATATAAAACAGATAACTAATAAGAACCTATTGTATAGCACAGGGAACTCTACTCAATACTCTGTAATAACCTATATGGGAAAAGAATCTAAAAAAAAGTAGATACATGTATATGTATAACTGATTCACTTTGCTGCACAACAGAAACTAACACAACATTGTAAATGAACTATTCTCCAATAAAAATTAATTTAAAAAAGAATGATATATACTAAATTGTTACAGTGGTTTCTTTAGAGAATGACTAAGTACTTTCATTTTCTGCTTTATATACTTTCTTATATACTTTCATATTCTTTAGGGTTTTGGTGCAGGGTACATTCGCTACAATTATAATATTTTTTTCAAATTTCCAGTTTTGGGTACAAAGGAACAATTCATTTATGCATTTGTCTCCACCATAAGGACATAAGTTATTGGAAAGCTGGAACCATATCATATTAATATGTATAATGTAGATGACATAAACATTCCATTAATCTATTTTGAATTGGTTTTGTTTTATACAGTTTAAAAGCTGATGTTCTGTTTAGGATGTACAGCATTCCTCCCTTACCCACGGGGTGTAAGTTCCAAGACCACCAGAATGACAGAAACAGTGGATAACACTGAACCCTATATATACCATGTTTTGTTTTTTTTTTTTTCTCCTATACAGACATACCTATTGTAAAGTTTAGTTTATAAGTTAGGCACAGTAAGATAATATCCTAATCGCCAGTATCATTACTCTTGCACTTTGGGACTCTTATTAAGTAAAGTAAGGGTTACTTGAACACAAGCCCTGCAATACCAGGACAGTTGATATGATATCCAAGAAGGGTACTAAGTGACTAAATGGGTGGAAGTGGATACAACACAGATATGCTGAACAAAGTAATGATTCACACACCAGGTGGGCTGGAGAGGGATGGCCTAAGATTTTATCATGATACTCAGAACAGCTCTCAATTTTAAACTTATGAGTTGTTTATTTCTGGAATTTTCCATGTAATATTTTCAGACACTGGTTGACCACAGGTAACTGAAACCATGGAAAATGAAACCAGGGAAAACAAAACCATGAATGAGAAGGGACTACTGTACTTAATTTCCCATAGTATTATACTTAGCTGTATAGTTGACCCTTAAATAACTTGGGGGTCAGGGATGCCGGCCCTCTGCACAGTAAAAAATCTACATAAAATCTTACAATTGGCCCTCTGTATCCATGGTTTTACATCCGAAGATTCAACCACAGCTTGCGTAGCACTGTAGTATGTATTTATTGAAAAAAATTCGCATATAAGTGGACCCATACAGTTCAAACCTGTGTTGTTCAAGGGTCAACTGTATTTACAAATCTGTCTTCATAAGTACAAGTTCCTTGAGGCAGATCACATGCATCCCCTATAGGCCTCTAGAAGTTCATTGCAAAGTGTCGACTTTGCATAAAGTTTGCTGAACTTGTTGGATGGTGAGTCACTGCAAAACTTACTCGCTGCTCAGGCCTCAACCCTTCCACTCATATTCTCCTTCTCTTCCACTGGAGCTTTGAGTTTAGAACATACTGATGTCTCTTGCAAGAGCATGAATCTAGTAAGGAATGTCTCTAATTTAGGCTTTGAGTCAAAATAGACAATGGAGCAGAAGACCCTGCTTGGGACAGAATCCACAACTTGGACCTGGAAGGAGACTTGTTTAATTAAAAGGTTTGCACACAAATGTCATGACCTTGTTAATGAAAACCAAAATATGTTTGCTCTTTTAGTCTTGGGGGCAAATTTATTATTTTCCAGAATTAAAACAAAGGGAGAAAAAAGATACATCTCTTCTACCAACATAATAAAGCATAATAGCAGGAAAGAAGAGATGAATCCTGAATTACTTTCTTTAGGATACTGTCCATGAGCCTGGCCATCTGACTAAAATACTGAGACGAACATGTGCAAAGAAATGCAAGCCAGTGTGCAGTTCACAGGTATACTCACAAAATGCTAGGGTTACCTTTTCTAGCAAGGCAGGAAATACTCACTATAGGATGGGAAGACCTCAGTTCAAACTGAATAAATCATTAGTCAAATAAACTAGATTAGGTGATGTCATCTTGTGGAAATATCAAAGATACCAAATTAGGGGCTTCCCTGGTGGCGCAGTGGTTGAGAGTCCGCCTGCTGATGCAGGGGACATGGGTTCGTGCCCTGGTCTGGGAAGATCCCACATGCTGCGCAGCGGCGGGGCCTGTGAGCCATGGCCGCTGAGCCTGTGCGTCCGGAGCCTGTGCTCCACAACGGGAGAGGCCACAACAGTGAGAGGCCCGCGTACAGCAAAAAAAAAAAAAAAAAAAAAAAGATACCAAATTGAAATTAGGAGGTTGGGGGTTTGATTTCAGGTTCTGTCTTTAACTAGGTGTAGGATCTTGGACCTGTAATTAAACATTTCTGGGCCATGATTTTCTCTTCTCTAAAATGAGGAAATTAAAATTGATAAGTAGTTTTCAAAATTGTTGTTGTTGTTTTGAAAATTCCAGAACACTTTCTTCAAATGTAAGTTTAGAGAAGCTCCATGTACACAAACATAAAAATGAAACTACTCTAATTGAAGCTGGTATGGGTGCCTGGAACCATTTGTTCCCACAAGGCTGCCTTTGGTTGGAACCCAGGGAACTCCAGACTCCACTAAGCTCAGTGTAAAAGTTGCTGGACAGGATAATCCTTGGAATCACTTTCATTTCTGACTGGCTACAACTCAAGGACCCTAATAAAATTAATTGCTAAAATTCAGACATTATGTTGGGCATAGATTTTAGCCTGGGAAACATGGAGGCACCAACATCCAGTGATGACACGGTTAGTTATTTTTCACACCTTGGTTGCCCTTTGTCAGAAAATCTTCTGTAAGAACTAGAAAATTTCTATAAGACATTTTCTATAAGTCAAATCTAGTTTATTGGACTAATTATAAGCAACTGAAAAGGTCCTAATAGATCTTTTTCTACTGAAACTATTGAAACCTAATTCTGATTTTTATAGCAAGTCCCCTACTTTACCAAGTTCTAACTAAGCAAATGTGATTATCTTAGAATAAACTCAAATTTATCTTTTCCCAGGCTACCTATCTCTGACTGTAGCTGGTTCAGCACTCGTCCAATGACAACTACTTGGGAGCCATTGATCTACCCTAGTTTCAAAATTATGAAGCTCTGTATTCACCCCAAAAACAAGCACACTGGTTTTCTATATAAATCCTCAGATCTCCATACTGCTTTCTCCTAAACCAATAGATGAACAAACAAACAAAAATCCTTTCCAAAGTCTCATTTTAATTTGCAAGGAGAATGAACTCTTTTGTAGGCATAATGTTAATATTATACACAATAATAATATTTTTCTCTGCTGTGTTTTGTAAGCCTCACTGAAGAAACCAGAAGAAAGTTAAAGCTTTCCACACCATTTTCTTGACCCCCTCTCAGTGGGCTGAGCTGAGTGATTTTCATATTGACTCAGGTTCTGTAGGCTTCTGGAGCCATGGAGAATCAGAGTAGGTAGGAATGAACTCCTGACAGATCAAGTTCCATGGTAAATGTTAATAAATATGACTGAGTCAGCAAAATGGTGGAATAGAAGGTTTCAGCCCTCGTCCCCCCACAGAAACATGGATGAGACAATCATTCGTGGATGAAAATACCTGCATAAGGGCTCCAGAATCCAGGTGAGAGATTACAGAACCCGGGTAGAACACAGAAATGAAAAAAAGACACATTGAAGAGGGTAGGGGGGACAGTTTTATTTAACCTGTGTCGCCTCTCTCCCAAGCCTACACAGCACCAAGAGAGATGCCTCACCTCACACTTAAGATGGCTTTTATTACAAAACCCAAAAGATAACAAATGTTGATGAAGATGTGCTTGTACAATGTTGGTGGGAATACAAATTGATGCAGCCACTATGGAAAACAGTATGGAGTTTCCTCAAAAAATTAAAAATAGAACTACCACATGATCCAACAATTCCACTTCTAGATATATATCCAAGGGAAATGAAGTCAAGATCTGAAGATCCTGAACTCACATATTCATTGGAATATTATTCACAATAGCCAAGACAAGGAAGTGACATTCATCAACAGATAAATAGGTAAAGAAATGTGGTCTATACATACAATGAAATATTATTCAGCCTTAAAAAAAAAGGGAAACCTCACCATTTGTGACAACGTGGATGAACCTGGAAGGCATTATGCTAAGTTAAGTAAGTCAGACACAGAAGAACAAATTCTGCATGATACCACTTATAAAATGAATCTAAAATAGTCAAACTCATAGAAACAGAGACTGGAATGGTAGTTGCCAGGGACTGAGGGGAGGGGGAAAAAAGAAGGTATTAGTCAAGTGTACAAAGTTTTCATTACACAGATGAGTATGTCCTAGATACCTATTGTACAGTATATATAGTTAACAATATCGTAGACTTAATTTGTTACTAGAATAAATCTTATGTTAAGTGTTCTTATCACAATATAATAATAATAATAGGGCTTGAGGAAACTTTTGGAGATGATGGATAGGTTTAAGGCATTGATTGTGGTGATAGTTTCATGGGTGTATATTGATCTCCAAACTCATCAAGTTTTATATATTAATTATGCACAGCTTTTTATATGTAAAAATGAAATAAAATACAACAGAAAAACATGACCAATCCCAAGTTCTTCTCTAATTCACAGATACATTTTTAAAAGTGTTATCTTGTTCCAGGGCACATCCAAGCACTTTAAAAAGTGACATTTATGGGGCTTCCCTGGTGGCGCAGTGGTTGAGAATCTGCCTGCTAATGCAGGGAACACGGGTTCGAGCCCTGGTCTGGGAAGATCCCACATGCCACGGAGCAACTGGGCCCGTGAGCCACAACTACTGAGCCTGCGCGTCTGGAGCCTGTGCTCCGCAACAAGAGAGGCCGCGAGAGTGAGAGGCCCGCGCACCGCGATGAAGAGTGGCCCCCGCTTGCCACAACTAGAGAAAGCCCTCGCACAGAAACGAAGACCCAACACAGCCATAAATAAATAAAGCAAACTGTCAACAAGAAAAAATAAAACCAATTAAAAAAAAAAAAAAAAAAAAGTGACATTTATTGTGTGTTCTTCCTGATCACAAAAGTGCTGCATGATCATTAAGGAAAACGTGGAAATTACAAGGCCTCTGGATTCTTTAATTGCACCAAAGGGAAAGCCAAGCCTCCTTCTGCATCCTGTCCTGTTATCAGGATCCAAGTCATATCCTTCTCCATCTTGACCCCCTCTCTTCATCCAGGGATGGCTTCAAGAACTCATTTAACCTATTGGTCAATTAGTATCTTAAAGGTCAACTCAATATTAACTCCTCCAAAATTAAAACTATTGCTTTTGGTGTACACTCTTCCCCTCTACAACATGACATGATGAATGTTAGCTTTAATATTCTATGATTTGGTAACCATAAAAAATGACTCCAGTTCACATTTTGTTTTATTTTACTATCTTGGGGCTATATTTCACATCTAACTCATCTGAGAGGGTCCCTTTAGATGTGGACCCATGCAAAAGAAAACGTTCTCAAGAAATGCATGTGGCATAATATAATGTTATATATTTTAAAAAGCAGAAACAAAAGTGTATATGAGATGTGCTACAATGTTAAACTGCACAGATTCATCAATGAACAGAATATAGGGGCAGAGAATAAAGAAAGTTACCTAGTAAATTTGCTACCTGAAAGTGGCATTTCAAATCGGTTAAGAAAAGATGAATTTTTAATAAATAATATTAAAGCATGTAGCTAATTATTTGGGAAAAAAGCTCCATCCACAGGCATTAAAGAAAAGATTAACTCCATATAGGTCAAAGATCAAAATGTAAAAAATAAATGACAAAGTGTTAGAAGAAAACATAAGTAATTTTTAAAAATATAATCTTGGGTTTAAAGGGCCCGCTTGCTTAAGCAAGATACCAAAGCCAGAACTCATAAAAAAAAAAAAAAAAGATTGATTTTAACTACATATAAATTAAAAACATTGTGGGCAAAAGCACCACAAACAAAATTAAAACCAAAAAAATCTAAGAAAATATATTTGCAACACATTAGACAAAGCTCTAATACACTTTATATATAAAGTCAGGGCTAATTTATTTATGGCATAGAGTTCTTTCAAATAAAAAGGAAAATCCAACAGAAAAGTAGACAAAAAAAATATGCAGGCGGTGCTCTGACAATGACATGCAAATGATTCATAAATGTAAACAATAACACTCATGTAAAAGAGTGCAAATTAAAACAATGAGGTAACATCTGTCACCTACGAAATTGGCAGAGATAACAAAGTTGAAAGATGTGCAAAGTCTTTGGAAGGCAGTTTTACAATAACTCTCAAAATTTAAAAATTCAAATACCCTTTGACCTATCAATTCTACTGCTAGGGATTTCTCCTAGAGATAGACTCCTACACATATAAAGAATAGATATTTTCATGGATGTTCATTTTAGCTTTGTTTTAAATAACAAAAGTACCTAGAGATAAGCTAAATGTTTATCAATAGGAAATGATTAAGTAAATGAAGGTATAGCCATACAATGGAATGCAATGAAGCCAGTAAAACGACTGAGTTAGATAGGGACTGATTTGGAACGATATCTGGGTATATTAAGTGGGGAAAATGTAAAGAAAATGAATATTTTATGCTCCTACTTAGACATAACACTAGATTTCTTAAAAGGTGAACAAGTATGGCTGGTACAGTAAAGTAGCAGGACGTACCGGTTAGAATGATCAAAGCAACTTTACTTTTGGCTCTGGTCCCTTTAAGTTTGCTGCTCAGTGGAGATGGTTCTACCCTCTTCCTGGATTTTTCTTCTGACTTGCAGGTAATAAAGTTTCTACAGTCAATATAAGTTACAAACACAATTCAGTTTACTAACCAGTCCCAGATGATAACCAAGACTCCAAACTTGACTGAATGTTAAATCGGATCCCCTTCCCCCGCCCAGCCTGCTATGGGATGCTGCTTGAAGCCACCTTCCTTTTCTCTTTTCTTGCTTTACTCTTCCGCCCCCTCATTTTCCATCTTGCTATTTTGATTTCTGAGCCAGCTTTAGTCAAAGCCAGGGGAGGGAGAAGAGTGGCAAGAGGAATAGGATAGTTGTCACTTAACTGGTGTGGGCTTAAGAGGGCTTCATGCCTCCAGGGCCTGGCAGATGTTTCAAGCTGACATTTTTCCCTCCTGAGAGAATTTGTGCATTTTCCTCCAGCCACTGGTTCCCATCTGTCCCTGCTTTTCAAGTATGTCCCTCCAGACAGCAGACTTTCTCTGTTGGGGTCGTATTGCTCTTCCTTGGGCAGAATTTAAGATGGATCCAGGCCATTTTTCTTTTCTGCGTGGCCCACGTCTGATATATGAGAAACAGCAGGCTCAAGGCTGGAGAGAAGTCTCCTGGGACTAACACAGAGCAAGAGAACAGAGTCAGGAAAAGTGAGAGACAGAGACACACCCACAGAGAAAGCCAGGAGACTGGAGAGGTAGTCAGGGAGCAGATCGTGTAGGGCCTTGAGAGTCTGTCTGCACCTTAGAATCTGGGGTACAATTCAATTCTAGCTAATGGGGGATCTTCAATAAATATTTGTTGAGATTTTTGTTTTTCTTGTTTCACTCAGTTCTTGTACTTAAAAACTACACAGTCGGGGAGATAGACATGTACACCAGTGCACTACAGTACAGCGTGGAGACATGAGAAGAAATACAATGCTCTGTGAGCAGAGAAGCCAGCTACCCTGGGCTCAGGGAGAAGCAAAAAAGGTTCCATAGAGAAGGCGTCATTGGGTGGTATCAGGTAAAGAAGAGCTGTAGGGTAGGGCCAACTGGGATGGTAGCACTGTCTGATTAGATGATCAAGAATATGCAGGCCACAAGTGATGTGAGTATGGAGGGAGGTGAGGGAAAGAAGAAGGAAACAGATCCTGGATGATGAAGAAAGGGGATTTGGGAGGAGCCAGAAAGCAGTATGAAGAGGCAACCCAAAGTACCATCTCCTTCCCTTCTCAGGGGCCAGATCCCTTCAGGGTGAGACTGGAGGAAAAGGACCTCTCAGTGGTTGTCTCCACTGCAGCTTTTTTTTGACACTTGGCATTGCACAAATCTGGCTCTCATTGCCAGGAAGTTTCACAAGGCAGATTTGCCAAGGGAAGTCCCCAGGATCTCTTGGACTTCTTCCTGCTTCCTTCCCATAAGAGAGGCTGTTGAAACCTCTAGGGCATAAAAGGCCCAGACGCATCCCAGGGAAGCTGACCAGGGATATGGGAGAAACCACCATGGACCGGAAGTCTGTCTCTCTGGGCAGGTGAGCTCTGGGCTGATAATTCAGCAGGAAGTTAATGAGGAGAGAAGGGGTAACATAGGTAACATAGGCCTATGGAAGAAGCAGTCGTCTTCTCCTCCTGGGGCACCAGTCTCTCTGTTCACCTCCTTATCAAAACCTATCAAGTCAAGGCAACTGCCCTAGGGGACCATCTGATCTTTCCTAGATGGGCAAGGGAGCAGCCGTGGCCAGAGCCCTTCAGACCATCAGGGGTGTTTTCAGTCTGCATTTTCACAGATCCACCTCTTATCCAGATTGTGATATATGAGCACTGTCTTGGGAGTCCCATGTTTCATGGGCTCTGCTTTCTGCACTTGTTAAAACTTTAGGGAGCCTCACCACTTCTTGTCTTCAGAATGATCTGTTGGGGTAAATGTTTTCTAAAATACCCCTTTCAGCTCTAAAGTTCTGATCCAAAACTCTGGCTTTCATGGTGGCTGGGAATTTGGATGAAGGTGAGGATGACACTAAATAAATAGGGCTATGGGTGAAGAAGGGAAGTTTGCTGGGCCGAGATGGATTATGTCTTATGGAGGAAAAGGAGCCATTTCATTGTGTCTTTCCCTCTTTCTTCCTGCCCACTTGGAAATGGCAAGAGCATTTTAAGTTCCCTGTTGAAGGTCTCAGCTCTGAGCCCTTGGGGGAGCAGCCCACAGGGAGCTGGCACTTTGAAGAAGGGCCTGGAGGCTGACTTAACAGCAGATGTGGCAACCAGAATTCTCCTACCCACTCAGCACGTGTGTGGAGGACCAGTTGCCTAAGAGTCATGCGAATCAGGAGAACAGAACCCTTGAATCCAGTTTCCCAGCCCCAAAGTCTGTGGAGAAGGCACAAGCCCCAACAGCTGTCATCCAAAGTTTTATCTCATTTTTAACTGCCCTTTTCTCCATTTTCAGACCCCCCAGATGTCCTAGTGTGCGTAAGTCTAGGCAATGTCCCCAGGGTGGGGGTCATAGTTCAAGGAGTCTTGACTTTTGGGTGAGGTTTCCAGCACCAGGGTCCTGCCCTTTCCTTCCCTTTAGGAGGGTGAATTAAGGATAGAATGGTCTCATCAGTCCTCCCAGGGGAGAACTATGGAGAAGAGGCTGGACAAGACCTCAGTCATGAAGGCTTAGTGCACTTCCAGAGGTAGCTCACACTCCTCAGTTCACCTTGCCTTGTTTTCAGACTTAGTTGTGTGTACACACGGTGACTATTCATTTCAACTCACCCAGGAGAGTTCTGGTTCAAGCTGGTGCCCCAGGGAAATGATTAATAATGCTCCTTTTCACCCTCCAAACTGTCCCATTGGATGATAAACTATTTGGCCACCTTAACTATATTCAATTCCAGACAAGGCTGTGAGCTCCCTGAGTACAGGGACAGCATCAACCTCATTTTAGCTTCCCCAATATCCAGGACAACACTTGGCACAGAGCAGGTGGTTCAATTAATTCATTGGATAAATGAATGAGCAAATGAATTCCCAGTCTGGAAAATGTTTCTCTGTAGGGCTGTAGACTCCACAAGGCACCCAGGAGCTGGGGACCTCAAGGCCCTATAAAGACACCTCAGTAGCTATGCCTGCAGTGCCCAGAGGAAGTGTAGCTATATCTTGCATGTAGGCACACCCACACACTCACTGCCACAGTCTGAGACAGAGAACCAGCTGTGGCTTAGCAGATTTCCTTCTCACCCACCTCTTACAGTTTTAGTGGTCTTGCTTCTTCAGGAAGTCAAGTAGTCAATGAGTTACCGCTGCCTGGGTCCCCTGGGCTGTGTCCCTTCTGATGTTTGGTTTATATCTCTGCTTCATTCTGTTTCTCTTGATGACTCTGCCAGGTTCTGACACTAACATATTGATGACTCTGCGGTTTTGTCCTGTGTGTCTCTTTGTGCATGTATGGCTCTGCTTCTATCTTTTGAGCCTCTCTCTCTGTCTCTCTGTCTCTCTCTCTCACCCACTTCAATGTTGTGTGTATCATCTCTTTTTTTATCCACTGATATTTCTGTGTCATCCATCCATCCATCCACATTGAATCTCAGTGCTCTGGGGATGTGTTCCATATGGACGATATCTCTGTCTCTCATTGTATCTCTTAACTGGGGTCTGGATGCTCAAGAGCCAGCACTGAAGGCCCAGGTTGAATGACCCTCAGAGACTCTGGCTGAATAAGCAAAGGAGGCCATGGTTTTGGGGCAGAAACTTGTGGCATTCTGGGATCTGAGGCCACCGCACTAGGTTCCCCATTGGCTCTCTTCCCTCTACTCCAGGATCTGCCTACAAACTGGTTTGCTACTTTACCAACTGGTCACGGGACAGGCAGGAACCAGGAAAGTTCACCCTTGAGAGCCCTGACCCCTTCCTATGTTCTCACCTCATCTACTCATTCGCCAGCATCAGTAACAACAAGGTCATCATCAAGGACAAGAATGATGCGATGCTTTACCAGACCATCAGCAGTCTCAAAACCAAGTCAGTAGGATGGGAGTGGGGAGCATCCAGGGTGGGTTTTGGGGGAGAGAAGATAGCTCTAAACTGGACCTAAGGCCTTCTAGCTCCATTCATTCATTTGTGCGTTTATTCAAGTGTTTTTCCTTGGGTATAATCCTGATGCTTCCTGTTTTTCTCCCCCATGCCTCATCCCTTCACTGAACTTAGCTGCTAAACAGCTGGAGCCCACTTACCCATATTCTAGTCCTAACCCTTTAGGCAAAGTTTTCCCTGGCAGCCAGTAAAGAAATAATCAGCTTATTCTTCTACTCCAGGAATCCCAAACTGAAAATTCTCTTGTCCATTGGAGGGTATCTGTTTGGTTCCAAAGGGTAAGACCACAATACCTCTATTTTTTGTTTATTCTGCCGTGTGATTTCTAATCATCACTGCTTTTCCTCCTCTTGAAAAGAGACATTGAATTAGGCTTTAGAAAGGTCCTCCCTTGGCTTAGATGGCAAAACTGATCTGAATTTTGTCACAAGTTGAGGCATAGCACTATGTTTTGTTGTGTCTTGGAAGGAGCTCTGCAGGAGCTTAACACAAGCTCAGATACTTAAGTCCTGGGAGAAACTGAACTGGAAGCAGTATTTGGTAAACTTTCAACTATTTACATGAAGGTTTTTCACCTAATGGACTATGGGGAGATGCAATTTTTTTAAGGGTTTTGAGGGTTTGACTTTGTACCATGGGGGTGGGTCATGTAGGTGACTTCCACATAAAACCAAGTCCTTAGCAGCCATCAGTGGACCTTGATTTCCTGGGTCATGGTTGTACAGCTGGATGGCCTGGAAGTGCAAAGCAGCATAGGGGCAATGAGGTCTGTTTTGCTTAAAAACAAAATAGTTATTAATATGAGACATATGTTATAAATTATAATTCCTATTTACAGGAAAATGATACTCCATTTGCATCGAGTTAAATAAATACAAATATGTAAGGAAGAAAGGCACCTTTTTTTGCAATTTTTAAATGCAGTTAATCTAATTTTGAATTTCTTCTGCTTTAAATTTTTTTTAAAGTGTCAACATTTTAAAAAGTTCAGAGATCTTAATCTCAGTCAGCAGAGGCTTTCTGCTTTCACGAGAAGTCTGATAAGACATCTTTCTCATGTATCAGGTCAGTACTCTTTACAGCTGGAGTAAGCAGAGGAAAGTAGTAGCATTAGAAGACCTATGGAGATGAGTGACCTAGGGAAAGTTAACTCACCTCTCTGAGCTCAGTTTACCCATCTGTAAGGTGTACATCACATCTACTTCATAAGGTGCGTGCAAAGACTTCGAATGAGGTAACGTATGTCATGTGCCTGACTTAGTTATCGACCAGTAAGTGTCAACTTTTTCTTCTACTTTTTTTTTTTTTTTGCGGTACGCGGTTCTCTCACTGTTGTGGCCTCTCCCGTTGTGGAGCACAGGCTCCGGACGCGCAGGCTCAGCGGCCATGGCTCACGGGCCCAGCCGCTGCGCGGCATGTGGGATCCTCCCGGACCGGGTTACAAACCCGCGTCCCTTGCATCGGCAGGTGGACTCTCAACCACTGCGCCACCAGGGAAGCCCCTCTTCTCCTTTTTTTATACTGGATATTTTCATCTATGAAATAAGAGGGCTGACCTAATTAATTGCTAAAGTCTTTACCAGCTCAAAACTTGTAGAATACTTAGTAAAGCAATTTCTACACACATAAAGAAAAAAGATCAACCTACCTAACTTATCTGGTTCTGCATTAACCTCACCATGAACTCCTTTTAATTATTAATGGGTTTTCATGGCAACTATCCATCTGATTCCCAAATTCTCTCTCATTCCTAATAACTGCTTATCTTTGATTCAATTAAAAATATCTTCATTCATTCATTCTTACATGCATGCATTCATTTATTCAATAAATAATTTGAGTGTTTATTGTATATTAGTTTAGTGGTTAAAAGTAGGACTTTGAAGATAAACAAATTTGGTTTGGCTTTCTCTTTAGCTATTTGCAAGCTGCATGCAAGTTGTTTAACTTCAGGCAATTTCTTTTTTTTTTTTTTAGGCAATTTTTTTAAGGTCTCTATGCTTCAATTAAAAAAAAACAAAACTACACAATGAGGCAAATAACAGAATCAACCTAAGGATGAGGTTGTGAGGGCAGGCAATGCAAGCAAACTGTTTAGGTAGTGCTGATGTGCAAAAAGGACCGAATGGTTGCAGTAATTATTGTTGTATATTAACGTTGTCATTATTATTAGGTAAATGCCAGGCTTTGTGCCAGGTGCTATGCAGCAATACTTAAAAATGTGTAATGCACAGACTTGCTTCTAAATTTCTAAAGAATGTTTGTCTTTCCTAAAATTGGAGGCTTCTGCCCAGAACATCAGATGCAACTACTCCCTAAAAGAGGTATCCTTGCTTTTCTTCTAATCACTGTGAGCACTTATGAAATATAAGAATAAAGTTACAAACCTACCTCTACCATGTTTTTCAGATAATAGTCCAAGTTTTGCTATCCCCCCCACTGTGCTGCTGAGATACATGCAGGAACCAAATCCTCAATTTAATATTTTTTTCTTTTTTTTTAACATCTTTATTGGAGTATAATTGCTTTACAATGGTGTGTTAGTTTCTGCTTTATAACAAAGTGAATCAGTTATACATATACATATGTTCCCATATCTCTTCCCTCTTGCATCTGCCTCCCTCCCACCCTCCCTATCCCACCCCTCTAGGTGGTCACAAAGCACAGAGCTGATCTCCCTGTGCTATGCGGCTGCTTCCCACTAGCTATCTATTTTACGTTTGGTAGTGTATATATGTCCATGGCACTCTCTCACTTTGTCACAGCTTACCCTTCCCCCTCCCCATAACCTCAAGTCCATGCTCTAGTAGGTCTGTGTCTTTATTCCCATCTTACCCCTAGGTTCTTCATGACATTTTTTTCCCTTAAATTCCATATATATGTGTTAGCATAGGGTATTTGTTTTTCTCTTTCTGAGTTGCTTCACTCTGTATGACAGACTCTGGGTCCGTCCACCTCACTACAAATAACCCAATTTCGTTTCTTTTTATGGCTGAGTAATATTCCATTGTATATATGTGCCACATCTTCTTTATCCATTCATCTGATAATGGGCACTTAGGTCGCTTCCATCTCCGGGCTATTGTAAATAGAGCTGCAATGAACATTTTGGTACAGGACTTATTATTATTATTATTTTTTTGCGGTATGTAGGCCTCTCACTGTTGTGGCCTCTCCTGTTGCAGAGCACAGGTTCCGGACGCGCAGGCTCAGCAGCCATGGCTCATGGGCCCAGCTGCTCCGTGGCATGTGGGATCTTCCTGGAATGGGGCATGAACCCGTGTCCCCTGCATCAGCAGGCGGACTCTCAACGACTGCGCCACCAGGGAAGCCCCATGACTCTTATGGAATGATGGTTTTCTCAGGGTATATGGCCAGTAGTGGGATTGCTGGGTTGTATGGTAGTTCTATTTGTAGTTTTTTAAGGAACCTCCATACTGTTCTCCATAGTGGCTGCATCGGGCTATTGTAAATAGAGCTGCAATGAACATTTTGGTACATGACTCTTTTTGAATTATGGTTTTCTCAGGGTATATGCCCAGTAGTGGGATTGCTGGGTCGTATGGTAGTTCTATTTGTAGTTTTTTAAGGAACCTCCATACTGTTAGTGCAAGAGTGTTCCCTTTTCTCCACACCCTCTCCAGCACTTATTGTTTCTAGATTTTTTTGTTGTTTTTTTTTGTTTGTTTGTTTCTAGATTTTTTGATGATGGCCATTCTGACTGGTTTGAGATGATATCTCATTGTAGTTTTGATTTGCGTTTCTCTAATGATTAATGATGTTGAGCATTCTTTCATGTGTTTGTTGGCAATCTGTATATCTTCTTTGGAGAAATGTCTATTTAGGTCTTCTGCCCATTTTGGGATTGGGTTGTTTGGTTTTTTTTGTTATTGAGCTGCATGAGCTGCTTGAGAAATGGGAATAAAAACATAAATAAACAAATGGGACCTAATGAAACTTAAAAGCTTTTGCACAGCAAAGGAAACCATAAACAAGACCAAAGACAACCCTCAGAATGGGAGAAAATATTTGCAAATGAAGCAACTGACAAAGGATTAATCTCCAAAATTTACAAGCAGCTTAATTTAATATTGATTGAAACAAATGAATTCAAGACTCTAAATCTGTCTGGGGATGGGAGGTGTTGTGAGAGGTGGGAAGTGATACAAGTCAAAGGATATGTCCTCTGGAAAATACCAATATCTTGTCTATAGCTTTGGATTTTAAATACTGTTGGTGCCCTCTGTGTGGGCAGCTAAGAATCAACTTCCTGGCTTAAGAATTCTAGTTCAGATGAAAGCTCTTGAGGGGCTGCTGCTTTCAGGGTCCTCCTGGCTTTTCACCAGAAGCCCTGGGACTGGGGAGATCTGGGTTGCAAATTCGTGCCTGGGTTTACTTTTTGGGGAATGTGAAGTCCCTATGAAGTCCAGCTCTGCTTTCATGAAGCTTGCCAAAATGTGATCACTTTGAGACAGATGAGTCAGGATCAGTATCTTCAATCCCAATTTAGAGATGGCCAGACTGAAGCCAGAGAGCTGGTTAGTGAACAAAAGGTCACTAGAAAGGACTGTGACCTGGGACTTGAGCACAGATCTCCCAACCCTAAGCCCACCACACTGCAAACTGCTTTCTCAAGGGTGTAAGATGTTAAAGAAAACCAGAGCTGGACAGTAATTAAAGAGGTAAAAATAGCTTTTATTCAGGAAATATTATAAGAGGGGAAAGGAGACCTCAGTATAGTACTGGGCTCAATTCTGGATACAGCAGAGGCAAGTGGGGAGGTATAGCCAAGGAACAGGTTGCAGGTGCGGGTTGGTGGATGGAAAAAGAGGGAACATTAGAGGTAGGGAGATTCTTGCTAAACTGACTCAACAGAACTCTTGCTGAAGGCAGGCCAGGGTGACCAGATATCGCCTGGGGGATGGTAGGGAGGAGGAATTTGATCAGATATTGAAGAAGATATGATATCAAGTGTGGGGGAGTCTCATTAAACTGACTTAGTTAGGATTCTCTTTTTAAACATCTTTATTGGAGTATAATTGCTTTATGTTGTTGTGTTAGTTTCTGCTGTATAACAAAGTGAATCAGTTGTACGTATACACATATCCTCATATCCCCTCCCTCTTGTGTCTCCCTCCCACCCTCCCTATACCCCCACCAGGTGGTCACAAAGCACGGAGCTGATCTCCCTGTGCTATGCGGCTGCTTCCCACTAGCTATCTATTTTACATTTGGTCGTGTATATATGTCCATGCTACTCTCTCTCTTTGTCCCATCTTACCCTTCCCCCTCCCCGTGTCCTCAAGTCCATGACTTAGGATTCTTGCTAAAACTGCACTCTGCAAAGATAGGCACAGAAATCCAAGGTCAAAGTCTAGTTGAGAAGAGGGTTCAGAGGAGTCTGGCTAAAGTTTGGTCAAGGAGCGTCTTTGTTAAAGGCAGCTCCATTACCCTGCAGAAAGGTCTGCAGAGAACCCAATCTTCCTCTACCCAATCCAATCAATTTTCTGGCTCAACAATCCTTCCTCTTCTCTTTTTTTCCAAAAGAGGCAGGGGTTGGGATAGATAAGTGGTGAGAAAATATTGGGGAATGGAAGACTATTTCAGGATTTCTGTGAAAAATATATTGTGCAATGACAATTACTTCCTCTTTCCCAAAACACCTGTATTGCTTCTACCCAGGTTCCACCACATGGTTGATTCTTCTATGTTACGCTTGGAATTTATCAACTCTGTAATCCTGTTTCTGAGGAACCATAACTTTGATGGGCTGGACATAGCTGGATTTACCCAGATCTGAAAGACAACACTTGTTTCACTGTGCTGATTCATGTAAGGCAAACTCTGTGGTACCCTTAGTACCTTAACAAGTGGAACCCATGGCCACACCAGGAGAAAAAAAGGAAGAGATTGGCTCTGGCTTGAAGACAGTCCCTTCCTTCCAGAAGCCCCCACTGATGAAGGAAAAGCCCTTGGTCCTAGTTTAGGGCAAGGACAACATCAAAGAACAGAGCCTCCTTACACAATAAACAACACTGAAACAAAGTAACACCCACATAAAAATTGTGGGGCCATAGAATCTCCTGAGCACTGAAAGAGTCTCATAGATGTTCTATCAGATAGATTAGAGAATCCATTAGGAGGAAACTCAGATAGTTTTTCCTGGGTACAATGTGACTTGTTATCCTCCTGCCTAATGTGGAGATTTCCTGACCACAAGGCAGGAGGCATCCCCATGTGGGAATGGGGAGAAAAGATTTGATCTTTCCATCTAATGCTGTTCTAGAAACGTCCTATCAAGCAAGAAGTTTAGCGCATTCCTCTGGGAGGGAAAATTGACCTCTTATGGGTTTTTTTTTTGTTTTCATAGGAGTTAGCAGAAGCCTTTCAACAGGACTTTGTAAAATCCACCAAAGAAAGGCTTCTCTTGACTGCAGGAGTTTCCACAGGGAGGCATATGATTGACAACAGCTATCAGATCAAGGAATTGGTAAAGTAAGTGCATTGGAGCAACCCCTCCATCTCTCTGCCTCCAGCCTGGCCCATGCAAGTGATGCATGTCAGTCTGTCTGAGGGATGAAGGGAAGAGGGAGAGCATGAAGGTCACTGTCCTAACCACATCATCCGGGCAGGAACTTTTCCTCTATGGCTAATTTCAATCCTTCTAACAGCATCCAAAGCCATAAACAAATATGTATACAGTTGACCCTTGAACAAAGCGAGGGTTAACCCACATGTAATTTATAGTTAGCCCTTTGTATCCATGTTTCCTCCACATCTGTGGATTCAGCCAACCACAGACCATGTAGTACTGCAGTATTTACTGTTGAAAAATACCCTTGTATAAGTGGACTGTGCAATTCAAACTGACAATGTTCAAGGGTCAACAGTAGTTGCTCCCACCTCTGCTCATCACAGAATCTTTTCCTTGGCTTTTGGCAATCTAGAGAACTGGACTTCATCAACCTCCTGTCCTTTGACTTCCATGGGTCTTGGGAAAAGCCCCTCATCACCGGCCATAATAGCCCTCTGAGAAAGTAGCAGCTGGACAGAGGGACAAGTTCTTACTACAACGTGGAGAGTTATAAGGAGGAAGGGTGGTGGGACACTGGCTGTGGGGCAAGCTGAGGACAGTGCAGCTTGTCCAGAGTTATTTCTGTCTTGAACTGAGGAGGGGATGTGTTGCCAGAGGGACTCAGGTAACCCTGGAAACTCAGGGAAAATGCTTTGACCAGGCACAGGAAAATGTCACCAGGAAAATGTCAGAGGACCTCATATTTGAAGCGCCCTAAGCTTTGCCTCTGGCCCAAGGTGTCAGCCACCCCAGTCTTCTCTTAATTCTCCATCTTTGATACATTTCCTAGTGCCTACATGGATGTACAGGACTTGGTACTCTGCTGTGTCTGTCCACATTCCCCATTAATTTGATCTTCAACATAATCCTTTGAGGTTGGCTGGTCAGGAAACATTACTCTCACTTCACAGATGATGAAATGAAGCCTGGCAAATTGATTGGCTGTTCAATGACATGCTGATATGAAGGTCCTGAAAAGAGGTGGCGAATGAAAAATGCAAGGGAAAAATGTCATTAACAAAACAATTTTATTGTTGGGGTACATATATAGAGATGTGTATTCTTAAAATTGGGTGAGAGAAAATGTTGTCTAGGTTGCATATTTCCAGGCCTTCATGTTTAAAATTTAAAAATGGGTCAGTCCAAAGCTGGGTATTCTGATTTCTAGTGTGGGGTTTTCTAGAACTCCGTATGATTGTGTCACATCAAGTTCCCTTCATTCTTTCCTCTCCATTGATTATCTTTAAGGATAAGGAGACATATCATCATCTTCTCTAACCCCTTATTCTGTTCTGGAGGGCAGTAAGGCCCCAACTAGCCTCTGACCTCTTACCTAGCCTCTTGGGTCTGATGTCATTGTGAGGCCCCACAGACAAGGGTCTGACGGCCACCTCCCCTGACGCCTGCTTTCATCAGCAACACAACTAGCCATAGTGTAGACAAACTCCATAGGCAATTGACTCAAAGGGGAAAGAAAGATGGCTACAACTTTGATTTCATGTTTTCTAGGTCAATTGCCTGATTTCTTTTGTGACCCATTGTTCAGTTTTCTTTCACGATTAGAAAAAGCTGAATTGGTCTCAGTGCTGAAGAGCATTAAGTGCATTAGAATAAGCACTCTCGTTCTGGTGGGACCCTCCATAGTCACTGATGTAGAAAGGGAATCAAGGAGTCACTTCTGTGAATTTGGGCTGGAGGCTCAGAAAGGTCTGACACCTTTCTTTCCCATACACATTGTGCCTCAGTCTACTTCTCTTTCTAGGAATATGCTGTGGGTTACTGGATAAACAAAGGGATGCCTGTGGAGAAGGTGGTCATGGGCATCCCAATGTATGGACGTTCCTCTACACTGGCCTCTGCAGAAAACACTTGGGGTCCCCTGCCCCTGGTCCTGGAGCTGCTGGCCCCATCACCAAGTTTTCAAGCTTCCTGGCTTATTATGAGGTACCTGAAACCACCCTGTGCCTTCAGCTGCCCCCTGTCTCTGGGTAGGTGTTCCAGCTTCGATCTGACAATAAAAGTATCACATCCTGAATGCTGGGAAGGGAAGTATGGAGTACTATTGGAGCAGGTAAAAGAAGCTCCTCCCTCTGACTTGGGAGGGGGTCGGGGAATGCTTCCTGGAGGAAGTGACATTAGCTGACATCTGGAGAGGAGGTGGAACTAGTGAGGAGTGGGGATGGGTGGAGCAGGTATGGGAGACTGAAAAGGGAGACTGTCCTAGGTTTCTGACTTGGGCAACTATGTAGATAGTAATGCCATTTTTACTGAGTTGGGATAGGAAGGAGCAGAGTGGGCACTGGTCTCAATCATGAGATCAGTTTTAGTCATTCTGAGTTTGAGGAGCAAGTGGGACATCCAAATGCCTGTGGGACATATAGATAAAAAGTGAGTGGTTAGGTATATGGGTTTGGATCACAGGAGGCCATTCTGTGCTAGAGATGTAGATTCTAAAATCATCAGCATAAAGATGGTATTTGAAGCCAAAGCGTGAGATGTGACAAAACCCAAGAACCTCCTGCACCTAAGAGATAGGCAGAAGAAGAGCCCACTAAGGAAACTGACAAGATCAACAGAAGCTAGGCAGAACCCATACTGTTCTGTGCCAAAGACCTTAGAGAAGAGGGCGTTTCAAGAAGAGAGGAGTGGTCAAATGTGTCAGATTCTGTCTGAAAGTCAGACAGACTTAACATCACAGAGATAACAATCAAAGGTGTTCAGCTGATTAGACCATCATTTCTTTCTGCCCCTCAATCTGAAAAGAAAAAAAGTGTTTTTTTAACGTATAGGAAACACTAAGAATCAAACAATAATTCAACCAACAGAAACTCTTGGGACCCTTCCATATCACAAAGACTGGGTACTGTGAGATATAGAAATAAGTAATTCTTCATCCTTGTCTCAAAGGGCTTACTGTCAAGGTGGAAAGAATGTAGAATGCATTCATAATATAACTAGTTAAATAAGAGTTTAAAAACAGGATAACTATGGGGAATTCCCTGGTGGTCCAGTGGTTAGGACTCAGTGCTTTCACTGCTGAGGGCCCAGGTTCAATCCCTGGTTGGGGAACTAAGATCCTGCAAGCTGCGTAGTGCGGCCAAAAAAAAAGCTTAAAAAAACCCCAAAGATAACTATAAATAGTTAATAAAATTATGTAGGTATTGCAAAATGAGGTGTGATTAAGTGGCCAATGTGGAGGGTCATGAGTTCAAAGATGGGTAAGAGGGGAAGAGAGATACATGCTGGCCCCTGAAGGACGGGAAGAAGTTGGATCAGGTAAGGAAAGAATAATATCCTACATCTTGGTTTCCCCTTGGAGTCCTAGTCTAGCCTCTTGTCACTGGCGTGGGCAAGCTATAAACCCCTACTGAGGGACTTGGCATCCACTGAGGTACTCAGTGAGTGTAATGTTCAATTTTTCCTCTCTTCTCACACAGGGGAACGATTGAGGCACCTTGTTCAGTTGGCAAGGGGAAAGGGGCATGGGTCACCATGGTAGTCCTCACTGAATCATTTAATATAAGGGATAAGAGAAGTCAGTGCTCAGAATCTGCTGGTTGGATTTTAGCACGGACCACTGGATACACACTCCCCTATTTCATGGAAAATTTAATTTGATTGTTCAGTTTACCACCCTAGATCATTATAATTTTGACAAACTGGTATTTGCTTAAATATTCAACTTTCCATTTTCTACCCTCTTTGAGGTAAACGTGAGTGTAAATAATCTAAAAAAAGTAAGCAAGATCCAAAATGAGTTTTCTACATGACCTTAAAATACATTTTTTTCCACTGAAGATTTATCTCTTTTAGTAGCGCTTACTTATGTTAACAGAAAGAGAAAATAGCTGATGATAAAAGTGGGGATCCCAAGACAGGCACATTGGGGAGGGGAAAGGGGAGAGGGAGAGCAACGGGATTGAAGCAGGGATAATCTACACGGTGGGGGAAATGATGGTGATTGTCATTGTAATGCTACGTATTTATAAAGCACTTTACTGTTTTCAAAGTCGTTTTTTTCCTAACGAGTGTTAGTTCATTTGATCCTAACATCAATATCGCAAGATAGGTGTATAGGAGACATAATTATAATAGTTTCCATTTTGCAAATGAAGAAATGGGAAGATTTACTGGTCAGTGTTGAGGTCTGATGTGGAACTCAAGTACTGTCTGCCCTCTAGCTGTTTGTGGCTCCTCCTGATGAGGACTTAGCACAAACAATTCCCAAAGGTTCACCTTGGACCATCCATTCTGTATGCTGTATCTGGTCATTTCTCTCATTGATTCCTGGAGTGAAGATTCTGTTGTCCCCCAAGACCCTAGTGTGTTACCTGCCCCTTCTATTTCTAAATTTCAAGAAGAACCCATTACTGACCCTCTTGTTCCTCCTTCCCCTGCCAGATCTGCCAGTTCCTGAAAGGAGCCAAGATCATGAGGCTCCAGGATCATCAGGTTCCCTATGCAGTCAAGGGAAACCAGTGGGTGAGCTATGATGATGTGGAGAGCGTGGAGATCAAGGTAGGTAGGCAAGAAGCTCTGGCACAGCAGAACACTCATGCGGGTGGGGAATGGGGTGTGAGGTCAAATGCCTCAGTAGTCTGTGTGGAAGGAAAGAAGCCTCTGGGGCTCCATTCTTGGATGGGATCCAGTGGCCTCTGTGGCTCAAACCTAGTAGTGACTATAAGCCACACCTGTGAGCACCTATGGTACATGTGGGAGAGGTGGAAAGGACCTAAGGAAGAATTAAGAATAAGGGGAGAAGCGAGGAGTGGAGAGGAGGTAGGAGGAGAAGGGAGAGGGAACAAAGGAGACACTGGTGCCTATATAGAGCAGTTACCCACCCAGTTGATCATCTCAGGACAAACCCTTCCATCCTTCTCATGGATTACCTCTCTAGGAGACTCCAAATTTCTGAGCCTACCAGTTCTTAGATCTTGCTAAGACCTTTGTTTGCCTTCCAGGTTTAGAGCAGGACAAAGGCATCAATATAATTGACAACCCAATTGTAATTTAAATCTTGCTAGTGGCTTCCTAGTTCCTATTCCTCATACCGGAGCCTCTAGTGTTTCAGAGCCTCCAAGAAAACTGAACCTAGGGTGTGGTTATTCCATGAGAAGTGGTTAATAATGAGCGGCCTTCTCTTCATTTTATAAGCCTCCCTAAGTGATCTTTCCCTTCAGGGAATCCATGACGCCATAGGCTATAAGTCTACTTCTACACTCTAAGCTCAAACGCTCATCTGAACCTGACTTGGGTTTTGGGCCTTTAACAGTCTCTTCTAACCTCTGTATGCCCTTCTGTGCCACCCTCAGGTTCAGTTCCTAAAGAATCTGAACCTGGGAGGGGCCATGATCTGGTCCATTGACATGGATGACTTTACCAGCAAATCCTGCAGCCAGGGCTCCTACCTGCTTGTTCAAGCTGTCAAGAGAAACCTTGGCTCCCTAGGAAGATAACAGAGTCCAGGACAGGCTGGGAGTGGGCAGAGAGCTGGGCAGTGTGGGACACAGGAGACTGGGGGAGATCATCTTCACATATTTGGATTGATCCATTCTTATGTCCTTTAGACCTTCTGCCTTGTTTCCTTATTGATTAGGCTGGTTCTGTCCTTTTGGTGGGCTTCCCATAGATTTTAAAAATATAACAATAATAATTTGGTTACTATTTATTGAGAACAGTCTGAGCTAAGGGCTTTATTTTCATGTAGAGTGGGCATAAACATTGACTCCACCACAAAATCATCAGCCTGTTTTAATTTTCTAAATCTGAATAAATCTGATTTTATGTCCCCCACTCACTGCTGAGAAATCCAATCTCAGTCGTTAGTAAAGCTCCCTCCCTCTCCACATCCACAGTTGATCTTACTTTAGACATTCAGGAGGTCTCATAGTCATCATTGATGACCAAGCCCACTATTGCCTTAACGGCAGGTGGTTTGGCTCTGCTCCATCCCTGGGTGCCTGGTTCCCCAGGTGAATCGTACGCATATCCTCTTGTGCAGGTGAGAGCCGTTGCTGACCAACCAGCTGTGCTGACATCCATTGCAATGGAGGAGCAGGAGACTGGGAATCACTGCAGACAGACAACTGGAGAGGACTGGCCATGTTGTCCTGGAGAAGGGCCCAGAACAATTTGAAATCTCCTAGACTATATGACTGGGCAGCAGCTTTCCAACTCTGAACATCTATGGATTAGTAACTCGACTCAGGCCTCAGGTTACTGACTTGGGTTTTGAAATAGTCTTTCTTTTGTACCCAGTTTTAACTCATAGCTGAGCAGGCAAGGAGCTGCCTGCCCCTACTCTGCAGGAATTCCTGAGTGAGATTCTCAGAGGTTAGAAGAGGCTCTCCAGATGTCTCTCCTCCAAGCCACCCCTTGACTTTCTCTCAGACTTCAGACTGGGCCTGGCTTTGTTCTCCTGCAGCTGCTCACTTGTTGTCCTGAAGCACAATAAAAGAAGCATTTGCTCCAGTCAGTGTGGCCTCATCTGTGCAATCTTTGACCTTCTGGTATAAGGTTGTCCTGTCTCACCATTTGTGGCACCCAGGGCTGGGGTACAAATGGAGGCCTGCATATCATATGTCTAAATATTTAAATGAGCCAAGTATTAAAATATGGTTTATATTCTTAACAAGTATGATTTCACAATGACCTAAAAGACCAGGTTTGAATTTAGAATTCTCCGACTCCTCGGAATTCTGCACCAGCATGCAGCAGCTTGTGCTCTTGGTTCCCAGCCCACGTGCAACACCCTTCTCTTCCCATCTCCATCCCTGTCCCACAGAGCAAGGACCTCACATACACACTTTGCATCCAAGGTTCGTCTACACCCCACCCCACCCCAACACACACACACACACACACACACACACACATCCTCTAGCAGGTGTGTTCACACTAGCATTGTGGTTCACACTCGGGATCATGGGACCAGGAAAAAGGGCTGTGCAGGCCCTGAAAGTGGGCACAGGCTGTTTGGGCTATTTGGGCAGGAGTCCTGGGTATCTGCATTAGGGTTTAAAAAAGCAGGGATGTGGGCTTCAGGTGGATGTGCCCTTAGCCCTGCAGTCTTCTCACCTCATGGTGAGGGATGCAGCTGAAAGAGGACAAGAATGGAGCCATCAAAAGCAGGGGGTAGCAAATTGCAGCTGATGGGTCAAACTAAAGCACTGCTTGTTTTTGTAAATCAGATTTTATGGGAACACAGCTGTGCCCATTTTTGTTTACATATTGTCTATGGCTGCTTTCTCTCTACAGTGGCAGGGTCAAGAACTTGCAACAGATTTGGTATGGCCTACAAAGCCTAAAGTATTACTATCTGGCCCTTTATGGAAAAGTTTGCAATTCTTCCTCTAAAACATTGTGCCCGAAGCAGGGAGTAAGGCTGCTTGAAGTCTAAGGCTGTTTCTGAGTTCAGACACCCTAATTTCAGGATAAATTGTGTTTCCCCTCATTCTCCCACTACTCTTCCAATCCTTTTCTTATTGAAAAATGATTTTTATCCTAAACTTTCTTTGTTTTTCTTTTTTTTGGCTGCGTGGCATAAGGGATCTTATTTCCCCAACCAGGGATTGAACCAGTGTCCCCTACAGTGGAAGCGCAGAGTATTAACTACTGGACCGCCAGGGAAGTCCCTTATCCTAAACTTTGAACAAGACTTTCATGTGTGTATTTAATCCTCATGGCTTATTAAGGAGGCATTTAAGCCCAATTTGCAGATGAGCTGACTGGGGCTCAGGGAATGTAAGATCATATATCTAAGTGGTGGCAGCACTGATCTCGGAGAGACAGCAGTGAACGGTGGCTTGAAGCGAGATCTTAGTTCCCTGACCAGGAATTGAACCTGGGTAACCTGGATGAAAACAAGGAATCCTAACCCCTAGACCACGAGGGGCTAGAGGCTAGAAGCAAAATTCCCCTGGCCCTTGCTCCCACTGAAAAATGTATTTCTCAAGGAGGCAAAAACTGTAAAACCAGGTACAAAGTTTATTATTAGAGACACAGTACAACAAATGGGAGAGCCCAAAGAGAAACAGTTTGTTTAGTTAAGAAAGAAGCAGGACAAAGATACACACCAGGAGAGAAAGGGTGTGGGCATCCTCCCTAATGAGGAGTGCAGTAAAGAGGTGGTTAAGTCATTTATATCAGGCAGTTCTTCCAGCTCTTTGTTTACCTGTGGCCAATTACCTGGTTTCTTTTTCCACACCTGACCTGTCCTAGGACCCTCCCCAACAGGTGTGCACTACTTTTTCCAAGGTGGATTCCAGCCCAGAGGCCTATGGGGGGTCTGGGCAGCACCTATTCTGGGGTGGTGCCCATTCCTGTTTGACCAACAAGGAGACTTTCTGTGCATATGCAGTATCTCCCTTGACCCAAGGATGGGAAATATGAGATCTCTTGATCTTTTACTCAAGCAGGGTTTAGCCCTCTCTGTCCCTGCCATAACTGTTATCTTAAAGTGTCCACAGGAGGCAAAGTCCAGCTATTTACCCTGTTCCTGTTGTTATTTCCATCTCGAAGGGCAAACAGGAGGCTGGTTGTAAGTATCTAGTCTAGAGCCCACCTGCCTCCTTCCTCAAGAAATGTAAACAGGAGGCTAGTTGTAAATGCCTAGCCTGGAGCCCATCTATCTCCTGCCTCAGCACCAGAATTTCTGCAGATCAAGGGGCTTAGAGGTGGCTACATGATCCGAAGGTGAGTGAGAGTGGGAGTACTAGGGGATTTATTCCTTTATGGTTGAGAAAACATCAGATGTACATACGAAAAAACAGGGGTGGCAAACGCTGCTGGAGACTAGGGGGAACTTTGTGCCCAAGGCCCCCTAAATGCTGCCTCAGAGCTCAGATCTTCTTACTATAAGGTATATGTTGTTTGGGGTACCTCTCTGGTTTTCTAACTCTGGTTCAGTCCTTTGCTTCCTCAGGTTGTTGCATTCTTGAGAAGCAGAAGAGTGAAATGATTAAGAGCACAGTCAGGAGTCAGACTGCATGGATTCACATCCTGGCTTTGTCACTAACTTACTGTGTGACTTTGGCCAAGTTACTTACCTTCTCTGTGCTCCACTCTTCTCTGTAAAATGGGGATAATAAGCGTGCCTGCTGCCGGAGATACGAGGGGTAAGTAAGGTAATATTTGCAAAGAATTTAGGCTAGTACGTGACACATCAAAAACATTATTTGTGTCTGTTGTTACTTTGATTATCATGGACAGCTGTCCAACACAGTTACCTTGGCCTTGCATGGAGCCCAAGAGACCATCAAGGTCTATGTCTTGGGCTCCAAGCCCTGAACTCTATGGATTCCTTTCTCATACCTGCTGTGAGGAGAGAACACTTTGCTTTGCAAATATCCAGGAGTCGATTAAGGAGACTAGGGCCTTTTGTTTAGCTGAGATTGGAGAGGAACCCTGATCAACCTCCTACCCCCCCCCCCCCCCCCCCCCCCCCCCCCCCCACAGACAGCTTCTTTCAGGAGACTTTTTAAGGCTAGGAGTCCTCTGCCAAAGAGGAGCCGTATGTGCGAGTTGTATGGGGTGATGTGGGTGAGGGATGGTGGAGCAAGAGAACTCAGGTCCCAGAGGCAGGCTGTCTCTGCTTGGGTCTCAGCTCTACTTATTCTCAGTGTGACCTTAGGCAGTTTACTTAATTTCCCTTAAATCTCAGTTTCCCCAGTCTGTAAAAGGGATGACAATAATCTGCCTCAAAGGGTTGATTTGAGGATTAAATGACTTAATCATCTCGCACATTGCACATGCTGAATGAATGTGAGCTGGTATTACTATTTTCAAGACCTGGCCAATCCCAGTTAATTAATGCCTCAAGTGCTTGGCAGTCAATGACTAGACGCCAACTGAGTCAAAGGCCTGGGAAGGATAACAGCCATGGGATTGCCAGGAGCCCGTCATACTTATATTGAAATCTGTAGGAGCCATTCCTGTATTCTCTGTGAACCCAGATTGCCCTTAAATGGGTCTGGATTAGAAGTTCCCAAAGGTCTGATCAGCATCTTTCAGAAGACATTGAACACTTACCTAGTAGGTCTCTAAGCAGCAGGTGTTGCCTGGAGTGCAGCCAGCAGTGCCACCCGTCCCAACTGGGATTTTAGTCAGACTCAGTGGGTGTCCTGGGGCTGGTGTCAATGCCAGAGGTAAAACCACACCTTTGCTCCTCTCATTGCCTTCTGGGGCTGAGTGACCCTGAGACGCGGTCTGGACATCTATGATGTGGCATCATAGTGGGCTTCCTGCAGGTGCATCCCCTTCTGTCTGGGCAGTTATCCTGGGAGTGGAGTGGAGGGAGGGGTGCAGGTACTAAAACATTGTGATTCTCAGTGCCTCGATCCACGGACATTTTTGCTGCTGTCTTTGCTCTGATTTTTATGGCTCCCTGGGGCCTTGTCCCAGGACTTGCTGCTTCTCCCGTCTGAAGCAAAGCCTAACTATAAATGTCTGCACTCCGTGAATTTCCTCCATCCTCTGAAAACCAGGCAACCTTCAGTTAAACAGAAGCAAGTTTTAAAAGTGATGCTTTCTCACTCCAAACTTGGTGAAACCTCACAAACTGGTAGCCATTACCTGACATCTTTTGCTACAATGGAATCAAGGAGTTGGAGCCTGGGTAGGGCTACCTACCATTGTCTGGCCAGGGATAAATCCTGGTCAAATGGCAGCCTCACTTCCCTTGTCCATACCCCTCCCTTAGAATCCAGATGGGCTCTTTGGACATGTAGGGCCTACTGTGACCTGTAATGACTTTGAACCCTAGGCCAGCCTTATACCTGTGCCAGATATACCATTTTCCTAAACGTACCTTCAGTCAATAACCTTTTAAGGCTGTTCTTATCGAGTCTCCATTGTGTCTTGGGGTTGATTACCCAAGAAGGAAAACACAGATAAGCTTCAGAGGATAAATGGGAGCCATGTGTCCCCTGCTACACCTTTATTCCTGGGTCAGAGGAAAGCAGCCTTGCTTGCTTAAGGGAGCCAGGCGCGGGGTGGGAAGGCCTCCAGTGTTCCCTATAAAAAGCTGTCGAGTGCCCATTCAGCCCTGGAACTCACAATGAGCACTTCCGTTCACAAAGGGGAAATTGCTGATTCTTGCCGGTGAGTCTGTCCCAGGCGGCCCAGTTGAGCTTTCAGAGTATCTGCTTTTTCTCCTCCATTTATTCTACCTCCACCCTCACTCTCTATGCTCCAAGGCTTCCTTGTCCCCTTTCTCTCTTGCAGATTCCTTGGGTTCATAACATAGTGGGGAAGGAAGGAATGAAGAGAGGGAGAGGAAGAGGAAGGAAGGGCCCACTAATCACCCAAGGGCTTCAGATGGGAAAGAAAACGGATAACTCTGGTGAAGCAGGACAAGGCCATTTCCCCATGTAGGGTGATGGAAGACTTGGGTTAGCCATTCTAGTTCTGATGTACCTGTGGGGAGGAAGGTGATCTCCGCGTCTTACTCTTCCGCCATCTTCCTCAACTCCTGGGCTAGCCATTCTAGTTCTGATGTTCTGTGATGCCTCCTCACTGCCAGCCACAGAGCGGGAACTCAGTGCATACACTTGACCAAGGATTAATCAACTAACAGGAACAATTAGCAGAAAACTGGATGAGGCAGAGGTTTTTCTGATTGTGTACTTTGGGGATAGGCATGAGGGTTCCAGGGAGAGAGGCAGACAAGACCTTAAAGAGCTAATGCAGTTCCTCCAGTGCTAACTCATCCCTAGAGATGATGCCGCAACTGTGGGTAGTAGCCCAACGAGAATGGTCACTGAGTCAGATAGCACAGTGCATCCTGGGTACAACTGGGTAGCTTGGATAGAAATAAAACTTAGGAGCATAGTTTTAGTTGAGAAGTAGAGTGAAACTGGTTCTGGAAAGTGAGTTCTAGTCCTTAGTGTGAAGGGTATGTCTACCTGAGGGGGCCCTCTGCCTGCCCTCCCCTTCTCCACCTCTGGTGCCTCCTCTGCCCTTCTCTACCACTTTGGTTTATCTTTAGGGTCTGTTCATTCAATACATATGGATAGAGAGTTGACCATGTGCCAGACACTGGGCTGGGTAGTGGGGATTCAGCGGTGTAAGCACAGTCCCTGCCCTCAGGGAGTTCATATTCTAGTGGGCAGACCAATAAACAATTAGTGCTTTCCGGGTGAAACATGCTGTGATAGGGATAAGAAAGCACAAATCCCAAAGGAGCCTAGAGGGAGAACAGAGAGCCCAGTCCAAATGTCACCTCTCTTGGGAAGTCTTCCCTGACTTGTTTTCTATAATATCCTGTGCATATCTCAATTTTAACACTTGTCTCATTGCATTGAGCTGAGGTATGGTTGTGCTTACAGGTTTGACTTCCCCACCAGGCTCAGAGTTCTCTGAGGGCAGGGAGTTTGTCTAGTTTTTCTTTTTGTCCTCAGAACTCAGTACTTAATATGAGTTTGTTGAACGAATAATAACATGTGTTCCTGGTTCCTGAACTGCTCACTATCATCTGAGCTTCCAGGTAGCTCACTGAGTGCCTACATTAGCTACTTTCCCTGAAATCGTCATGCAGGGGTCCATGTTGGGAAAAGATTTATAGAGCAGAGCGGGTAACAGGCCCCAGCTCCCCTTTTCCATTTACTGCCGAGTGCTGTCCCGGGTCAGCCAGGTAAAGAATGACCCTGCTACCCTCTGACCAAGATCTCTTTTCTTCTTTAGGGCTGGCCCTCTTGCTGCAGTTGGGTAATTGCCCCATGTGAGGATGGGGTGTACCAGGGTGCCCTGGGGACAAGGGATATTAGTCAGGGAAGGGGCCACCTCTTATTTCCCTCCCATTCCAGGCACAGCAACCAAAATTGTCTGTTACTTCACCAATTGGAGCCAGTACTGTCCTGGGATTGCCCACTACATGCCTGAGAATGTGGACCCTTGTCTCTGCACACATATCATCTTTGCTTTCACTGGCATGACCAACAACCAGATCACAACCATTGAGTGGAATGATGAGACCCTCTATGCCAGCATCAATGGCCTCAAGCACTAGTGAGTTCTGGGCTTGGGCTCTGGGCTGGGTTGGAGGTTTTCACATGGGTCCTTCAGAAGTCCTTAAAGACACCAACACCAGAATGCCTAGTCTTTGAGTCCTGTTTGCAATCACTCTCATGCCTCATTGGCAGAGCTATTGGCATCATTCTCCCTAGGAGAGGCAGGTTGCTGTCATTTGTCTGGATTATTTTCTCAGCAGATCCTTTGCATTGAATGCTATGTGTCCCATGAGGTGCCATCCACAAGGGATTCATTATGAATACAGTCCCCTGGAGGTTGCCATGTTGCAGTACAGACCCACACCAACCTATGGGCTAGCTGCCAATTTAACCCGAGATGGTTCTCGTGCCAATTAAGCAGCACATGTACTGGGTGACTACCAATGAATTGGGTGGGCCAGACATTATCCTAGGTGCTTTTCATTTATTATTTATGTAACCCTCACAACAAACACTAGGAAGTAGGCATGTTAAAGTTTAAAAGATATTTTAAGCTTGAGGAAACCGCACTGTAGAGAGGTGAAAAGTTTTCCCTTGCCCACAGAACTAGTAAGTGGCAGAACTCAGGAATGC